>NW_006160082.1:3295170-3336446 GCF_000334495.1 Tupaia belangeri chinensis | reverse complement strand
CAGGAATGTAATTCCTTGTTCAAAACACAAATGATCCTGTCAACACCAGGCTACAGGGGTGGTCACTTAGAAGTTTGCCAACATCTACCTCTGCCAGACCTTTCAATTCAGTTCTTTGAAAACCAAGGTGAATACCAACCTTTTGTTATTTTATTATTCTGTCCAATAAAATCTTTCAGGACTAGCTTCTATGGTGCAGTCAGATTGCAAAGCTCAAAGCCACATGCCAACCACAGCTTAAGTCGCCAGTCCAATTAGCCTGAAAACACACCCAGCATGTGTGTGTGCCTAGGATTCCAGCGGGCTAGAGGACTGGAGGAAGAGAATCACAGCATGACTGAGCCTTGTGCAGAAGGTGTCTTTCTCTCTTTTTCTCTCTCTACCTGTACATGCATTTTAAAATAAATAAAATAGAATCATTTAATGTTAAATTTCCCTCAGACTTACATGAACACAAAATTTTCTGAAATCTCTCATCGCACAATCTATCATTTAGAATCAGTGACCCAAACATTACATTCTTGTTAAACATCCCTAAAGATGCTACATTCAAGTCCCTCTTTGCCCTTGATGAGACTGAGAAGGTGAGCCTTGTCTAGAGGGGCTTTCTTTCAACATTGCCCCTTTTCCTTTCTGCCTCTTGAGTGTCCCTCAAATCCTTGCCCTTCTCATCATCCCTATGGTCATTGTCATATCTTGCCTGGACCAACACAGCAGCCTCCCACATGACCTCTCTGCTTCCATTTTCACCCAACTTCGGATCCAGTGTCTCAGGTTAAATACCACTTCTGGTAGCATCTCTTCCCCTTCTCCCCTGTACTCTCCATGAGAGGCATGATAATGGCCTTCAGAGACATCCACATCCTAATCCCTGGGACCTGTGAATATGTGACCTTACATAGCAAAAGGCACTTTGCAGGTGTGATTAAGTTACAGATCTTGAGATGGAAAGAGGATCACAGATTATCTGGGTGAGCCCAATGTAATCATAAGGTTCTTATAAGAAGGAGGTAGAAGGGTCAGAGAAAGAAGGAGATGTGAGGATGGACGTGGTAAGTGGAGTAAAGCAGTTATGAGCCAAGGGATATGGTCCCTCCTGAAACCGCAAAGGTAGAGAAAAGCTTCTCCCCTCGAATCTTTAGGAGGAGCTAGACCTAATTAAACTTGAATTTTGGTCAAGTGAGACTGATTTTAAACTTCTCATCTCCAGAACTGTAATGTAGTAAATGAGTGTTGTTTTAAGTCACTAAGTTTGTGGTAACCTGTTACAGCAACCACAGGAAATTAATGCATGCTCCACCAGACTAGGGATTCCTGGCCCAGTATCCACTGCATTATGTTGATGGAGTCTTTGCACGTGTCCGGTTCACTTCTGAAGCTTATAGCTCTTTGAGGGCAGCACTGTGCCCATCCCCTCATCTCTGAATTCCTAGTGTCCTGCACACTCCCAGCACACAGTGAGTTGCTCATCACTGATGGCTGAATGAGTGAGTGAAGGATCCAAACTACATGTAGAATGTGGATGAGCAGCATGGAATGGAAAATAACTGGACATTCCAGCAACATGCAAGCACAGCAGAGCTCTGTTCATACTACCACAGCTTGGTTCTCTTGGCCACTAGTCCCTCCCACCCCTACCCCTTTCTGCCTGGCAAACACCCGTCCTCTTCCATCAGCCAACGCTCCCTTCTCCGCAAAGTCATCCTGGACTTCTCCAGATAGGCTTAGCATGGCCAGGATCCTGGTAAGCTAGTGGATGGAAGGGAAGTAATCATGGCATGACTGAACTTTCTGGATTCTAAGTCTTCTCCACTAGCCTATAAACTTCTTGAAGTCTGAGCACCTTTTAATCATGGGATTCATTTCTCGGCACAGAGCCTGGCACAGAGCAAATGTTTCTTTTTTGTGGCTGTCATTGTTGTTGAAAATTCCTTCAGACTACATACAAAAGCCCCATGAGAATCAGGTGCTCTTACAGTACCCTATAACAGCATTGTTTAGCCCTGACAGGGCACAAGAATCTGCCGTAGTGCAGATAAGTCACTGTCTCTTCCAGCTTTGGGGGTCCACAGCCTACTCAAGGGGACTAACATAAGGATAAAGCCTCAGCAGGGGACAAACAACAGCCAGAGCACGGAGGTCAGTTGGAGCTGGTCTCCTTCACTGATCACTATTATGGATGGTTCCAGAACTCCTAACATCCCCAAGGCTGGACAGAATTGAGCTTGAGAAAGTTCTTTTAAGGCCAGTTCCTGGTGTCAGTTTGCTAAGAGATTGTACCTGGGAGTAGTTTGAACAGAATCTACCAATTTCTCAGCTTCCAAAGCACCAGAGCAGAACCAGTTTCAGCCCTAAATCCTGAGTGACCTTGAAACTGTCAGTTTGTTTCTCTGTTTGCTTATCTGTGAAATGTGAATAACAGCCACTTCCCCCCACAAACACAAGGTTCTCAGGAACAGCAAATGAACTGTCTTGGTTTACTGATTGAAAGTGTTTTTGTTGATGTCAGGAGAACTGGTGGGACTTCAGAATGTTACAAAAGCACTTGTGCATTTGTCCAAAAATAGAGTTAGTTGCTTTAACAAATACGACTACACATTTTGGTGGCGGGAAAACGATTTGGATTGTGCTTTACCCGTAAGTTGGATAAATAGTTAAAAAGCGTGTTAATTCCATTTCATTTCTCAAATCATAGTTGCTCTCATTCTAATACAGAATTGCTTTGTGACCTACAATGAGTCACTGGCAGTCTCTCTGCCTGGTACCATCAAAGAAGGAAAGTTGGCCAAATGGTGATGGAGGTGATGGTGGCGATGGGGGTGATGGTGACAAAGATGGTGATAACAGTGATGGTGGAGATGGTGGCAATGCTGGGAATGGTGGCAATGTTAGCAATGCTGGAGAAGGTGACAAGAGCCCTGCTGCTTTTCCAGCACTTACTTGTGTCAATCACTCTGCTAAATACATTGCTTACATCACTGCATTTGGTGCCCTCTACAGAGAATCTTCACACATGTGAGTCCAGATCCTCCCAGATACAAATGCCAAGAAGGAATTAAACGTGCATAGATTGTATTAGGGGAAACATATATGTAAGAGAAAATGGGAGGAACCTGTGGAGACTAAGACAGTCATCAGACAGTATGCAAGCTGGCCCCAAATGGAAGGGAAGGAAAGACTTTGTAAGTGTCCTAGATGACCCACAGTCAAAGGAGGTTTCAGCAAGACCATCAAGGAGTTTTTGAGCCAAAGTTGGCCATCTGAGGAGTTCTGTGACACCTGGGAACAATCCTGCCATGGTATCCTTGTGACACTCAATCACTGGCTGGGAGCAGCCCTTGGAAAATGTATCTATGGGGACTGGTCTCATGTCCTAGGCAGCTGGACCCCACATTGCTGATGGAGATTCAAATCCCAGTTCTTGTAGCTGGGGAAAGGGGCGGTGGAACATACACACACACACACACTAGCATGTGAGCATACTCAAAATCCTAGCAGGATGGAGAAATGGAGGAGAAAGGATTGAAGCATGATCAAGCCTCAAGGAGAAGCACTTCCCTTTCCCTCTCTATCTCTCTGTCTCTTTCTGATACCTGTACCCACTTTTTGGCAATTAAGAAAGAAAAGGGAAATGTACTCACAGTGCAAGTCCAGCTATAGATCTCAAGTAGCAGTGGGGGCTGTCAATCAGTTACACTCCCTTCAGTTGGAGGCCCACAAGCACAGGCTAATGGCTGCCACACAGCCTCACTTTACAGATAAAGAAACTGAGACCCACAGAGATCAAGTGTCCAAGACTAAAACCAGAATAATCTGCTTTCAAAGTCAGTTCTCCTGTGGAATGTAGGAACAGGAAATAGGAAACCTAGCAATTCTGGGTGGAAATAACCCTTCTAATCCAAAAATGAGAAAAGCATTTGGTTCAGACAGGCATAAGAAATATTTTCCAGTCACGCCATCCCATAGCCTGGTGGTCAAGGGAGGTAGATCCCACATGGTCAGCCCTACGGCTTGAGTCCTGGACCCAATGACTTGAAAATCAGGGTAGGCATGTGTTCCCAAAGTTCCAAAAGGAGGGGGAAATGGAGGAGAAGGGATTGTTCATTTTCCATGGGGGTGCTATTTCCTTCTCTCTCTCTCTGTGTCTCTCTCTGGCAAGCACACACACCTTCTGGCAAAGTTTAAAAATGTATATATTTTCCAGTCCATTGACTGCTTCAGTCTCCTAGTGGTGCTGAAGTTCTTTCTCATATAATGTATCAATATTGGATGGATCATATAAAGTAATGGCCTATCAAACTTCATGACTCCAACAGAAAAGTGTTTGGCAACAAAAGTACTGCCAAGAAATAATGACAAAGGAACTGTTAGAAGACAATACCTCTTCAGTTAATTTTCACTTTAAAATGTCTTCTCATGAATGTTGGCACATTTTGTTTTTGCTCTAAATGTTGGTGGATGGGGGGAAGGGGGAATGTGGAAGTCTGTTTTTTTATGGTTGAGCAAGCTCTTAGTAATTTTATAGTATCACACTTTCTGATGTCCCATAGACCTTACTGTATCATTCATTCACGCATTTAATCAATAAATATCTGTTGGCACCACGTTTGGCACTGGAGACATGCAAATGAATAAAACACATCCCTGCCTCCAGAGTTCATGGGAGAATTCACAAATAACTTAGGAATGTGGGAACCTACTTAATTTTCACAAACTTCTGTGGAGGGCAACCAATGATAGCTACTTGTCCCCATTTAAGAGATGAGGAAACTGAGACCCATAGAGGTGACACTGAACAGCTTAACACAAGCCAACAAGCAATGGCATCCTCAGATCCATCTACAAATCCCTAACCCAAGTGTTTCTACACCACTTGAAACAAAGGTGTCAAATCCTCCATACCACCTGAAACAAGGTATCTAAGGAATTAAGGATCTCTTGGAAACATGAAATGCAGCCACCTCCGAGGTGCCACTGTCACATAGCAACATGCCTCTGCCTAGTGACCCAGGCAAAGTGCAACTATGACTGCAGACACTCTGGCGGGAGGCAGAGAATGCCAGCCTCTAACCTGCCCCCACTCCCTCAGGTCTAGGACCACCTGTCCCAGCCACTCAGAACTTCTAAAGAGATCTTGGCTCAAGTTCTTCCTGGAATCCCCAGAAGGCTTCCCTGGGCCTAGGGAGATGTCAGGCTGATTGCAAGAAGTTGTGTTAGAACAAGAGTAGGAGAGGGGAGGGACCCACACTTCCACCTCAGGTGCCCCTACTACACCTGACCACAGCTGCCACAGCAGCTGTTAGGGCAGATCGTGTACGGTTCCTCTGATTCCAGCCATCCCAACAGCCAAATCTTGTTTTCCCTGGTTCCGCATAACAGTTAAACCTTAGAAACAGTCACTCTAGCCCCAGTAAGAATGGCAATAAGTCAGCACATATGCACTTGATGAGCAAGCCCTGTTCCCAGAATGTTCAGGAGCTCTCCTCCAGGGGTAAGGGCTGCTCATTGCTTTCAGCCCTCTAAAACTTCAGGCTTTGCTTCCAGATGAAGAGACTCAGAGTCATGCAATGGCTGGGACCCCACAGAGCCAAGGAAAGAGAAAAAAGGGCTGAAAGGGAGGAAGACAGAGGAAGTGGACTCCCCCCTTGTCTCTTGTGTGTCCACTTCTCTCACATTCGTCAAGACCCTTGCCTTCTCTCACCTGAGTCACTGCAACAGCCTCCAATCCTGCTCCCCTTAAATCCATTCTCTGCCTGGAGCTCTCTCAGGAGTGAACCTGAGCACATATACCTCTGCTTAAGATCCTCTGAAAGCACCACAGAGATTCAGAGGAAAGTTCAAGCTTCGTGACGTGTTCCATGACTCTGCCTTCCAGGAGCTGGCACGGCCTATCACCCTGGCCTCACCCACTGCTACACCCCCCACAACCTTTGCCCCAAGCAAACTCAGCCTCATTCTGAGCCACTCACAGGACCCATCCACAGATGTTGCCTTCTGGGTTGTCCCAGAGAAACAGGTCTTAATTCCCAATGTCCTCTCTCCTTTCAACTTTTTTTTTTTTGCTACCTCCTCCTCCTAGTTAAAAACTCACTTCAAGTGTCACCACCTCTAAGAAGTCCTCCCTGACTGCCTGCTACCCAGTATGATCAGATGCCCTTCCAGTATGCCTCAATGTGGAACTGAGTAGTGTGCCTACAACTAGAAGGCTCTTCGTTGCAGTTTGTTCCACTCTTGAATCTGTTCATTCCTCTATCCACAAATTTGCCCTGGGCCAGCCTTTATGAGGCCAGGTTCACACGTCTGCCTCAAAGAAAATTCGACTGCACCATTAATGTAGCAGATAGGAGCAGCCCTGGTGCTACTGTGTGTTTTCTCCACAGACACTAGAGTAAAGGTGTTAAAGTTCTCAGAAAAATGAACATCCAAGGAAAGTTCTTTGTGGCGATGGTTAAGGGAGAAAGGAGACAGCCATAATTTGTTTCATTCTGTTCCAAACTCAGTTCTGGGCTGTCTTGTTCTCTCCTTCCTACAGGGACAAAGCAGTGTTTAAGGCTAGAAGGTTCTCTTTGACTCATAGGTACAGAACACTTATTAGGTTAAAAAACAAAATCTGTTCAGTAGTGCACATCACCCTCAGTGCATCACCTCTGTACCAGGCAGCCAGACCTCCACCCCCTTCTGCCTTCCTGCTGTCCCTCTGTCTAGGACCAAACTGCATAAACTTGGATGTGAGGGCCTCAGGG
This sequence comes from Tupaia belangeri chinensis, assembly GCF_000334495.1. Taxonomy (NCBI): domain Eukaryota; kingdom Metazoa; phylum Chordata; class Mammalia; order Scandentia; family Tupaiidae; genus Tupaia; species Tupaia belangeri. Next base: position 3,329,703 of record NW_006160082.1, on the reverse strand, counting down.
GCTGGAGTGCTTCTCTTGCTCTGCACCATTTTTGCATACCCCAGTCTGATAGAAGTTGGTTCATTTGGAGCTCAAAGGACCGGTGACTTCCTTCCCAGGACTGACAATAAATGGTTTCTCCTTACCTTACTCCAAATCTCTTCTCTCTACACCAGGGACAGACGCAAAGTTAGTGTTTCTACCAGTAGGCAGGACTCGGAAAATGAGGCCCTTGGGACTGGGCAAGACAGGAGAGGTGCAGAATTTCAGTGACCACCTAGTCTACCCTCCCCACAGGTGTAAGTCTCCCTAAAGTTCCACCTCTTCCAGAAAACAGTAGGCAGTGCTCCTAAGAATGAGCCCTCTCTCTGGACTTCCTTCCCTCCTACCTGGAAAGGTACAAAGGTAGTAGCACTGATGGAAGATTCAACACAATGATGAGGGCATGTTGCTCAATGCCTAGTTCAAAGCAAGTCCTCAATTGGTGTGCAGACCCACATTGTTAGGAGGTGCTGAAAACTGTGATCTGTGCGAACATGTGCAGCAAAGTATGCACGTGCTATGCTAGACACAGGTGTGGGCTACAGAAAGACGTGAAGACGAATGGTCAATTCTTGGTGGTTTTTTTTTTTTTTTTCACTTTGCCAGAGCACCCACCAGAGGTAAATGCTGAGAAAGAGAAAGAGGAGTGGGAAAGCACCCCTTATGTGGCATGGTCATACTGCAATCCCTCCTCCTCCATTTCTCCTTCCTGATGGGATTCTGGCCATGCACACACATGCGTCCAGCATGTTTTTCAGGTCACTGGGTTTGGAACACCAACTGCACTGTCAGCCATGTGGGATCCAAGCTGTCTTAACCACAACACCACAGGCTGGCCCAAGAAAATGGTCAATTCGACCAAAAAAGAGACCAGAAAAGATCTCAAAAACAACGTGCCCATTGGTGTAGAAACAGGATCTGGTGTTGCTGGTGGGCAAGGAGAAGCCGAGAGGGAGACAGAGCACCCTGAGGGGCCATGGGCACAAAGACACTGAGCTAGGAGTCAGCCTGGGACACTTGGGAAATGACACTGGTCTGTATGTCAGGGCCTGTGGGTGTGAAGACAGCTCCCCCTCCAAAAATATACTTATATGGAGACACTGAAAAGGAGAGAACATGGTATAGGTCTTGCAAGTCTATCAATGAGTGCGGGAAGCCATCAGGCTAACAAGGACACAAGTCATGGGATAAAGCTTGCGTTTAGCGAGCTGACTCCAGCACCAGCTAGATTGGGAAAGTCTGAGGCTGTCAGCAGAGGGTGTGGGAAGGAGCTCCCTGGTCTAGATTATGAGGGCCTCAACTCAGGCAGTGGCAAAGGGGACAGAGAGGAGTGGTCAGAAACAGGTATCTAGAAAGTGAAATGTCTAGGTCCCAGTGACAGATGAAAAGCAAGAAGTATGGAGAGGAAGGAGTCTTGGATATGCTCAAGTGTGTGGCGTGTAAGAGCCTGGTATTCTGGACAAAAAGACGCAGATTCAGGTTTGCAGTTGCCAGGGCACAGCCAGGTGGCACTATCCAGCGGACATCAGGGATTAGGGACCAGAACTCTGAGAGCAGCAAGCTGAAACCCCAGGCTTGAGAGTGATGAGTACATAAGTAGTACCAAAGCTGTAGGGCCAGATAAAATAGTCCAGAGGGAGACGTAAACTGAGACTATACTGAAAGATGGGGCTCAAGGGAGCAATGTTTAAGGGACAACAAAGGAGCATGAGCAAGAACCAGAGAGAAAAAGAGGAGAACCAGGAAATGGTTCCTGGCCCTCAGAGGAGGTAAATCTTACGACAGGCTCTCTCCAGCATCATTCCCAAGGCCCATACACAGAAGGTCTCAGTGTGTGCTTGATGAATCCATTACTGTCTGACTGTACATTTTGCTGCTTCCACCATTTTCTCTCTCTGGCTTCCAAGAAACCCTCTTCAACAGAACCTCTGTTCCAGAAATTCTGAGCATCACAGATTGCCCCTAGTAGAGGTGGGATGCCTTCATAGCTCCAGTGACAGGAACCCTCACCCTCCCAGGACACAAAGAGCCCAGAATTAGAGAGCCTTCATTTTGGTGCTGAGCTGGTCAGAACAGCCCAGGCTGTTTCCCACTGAACCTATCATCTTTTGCGATCCAGAGCTGCCTGCTTCATGGATTTCCCGATAGATCCCAGACTCTGCCATGGTGAGAGATAAATCCATTTTTCTTCATCTCCATGAGCAAGGCCTTAAAGGGGTTATTTTTGTGTTGTTCCAAAATGCTTTCTAAATAATGTATTTTGTCTCCTGCGCTGTTTTTTTCCTCCACAATTTAAATGAACTAGACCACTTTTAAAAGTAAAATTTCTTTCCTCCTTTTGGGATTAAAAATAATATAAGCAGTTGCAGTTCCCAAAAATATCTCCTTTCCCCTGGGGCCAAACATTTTAAATCCTGTCAGACCACTCTTTCAAGATAGAGATTTGCCTTTCCTGGGTGTCTTGTCAAAGGCAGGGCACTCTTTCGAGATAGAGGTTTGCCTTTCCTGGGTGTCTTGTCAAAGGCAGTTACCTCAGGCCAGCTGGTGGCATGATGGTAAAGGCAGCTGGCTCTGACATGGCCAACTGCATTGTTTGAGTGCCAGACCAGGAGGCTTGAAGAACACACTCGGTGCATGTGCATGTGTGCCCCAAATCCCAAGAGGAGAATGGAGGAAAAGGGATTGAAAGCTGACTATTTCCCATGGGGGGCGGGAGGGCTTCTCTTTCTCTTTCTCTTTCTCTTTCTCTTTCTCTTTCTCTTTCTCTTTCTCTCTCTCTCTCTCTCTCTCTCTCTTTCTCTATCTCTTTGGCAAGTACACATTCCCTATAGTTAAATAAACAAACAAACTCCCACATCTCTTCTGCTTAAAACCCCACAACTTCCCCTTTACAAGGTCTCCAGTGTCCCGTGTGCTCATTGCACTTGCCCAGCCTTCCCTCCCATGACATGCCATCCTCAAGCCCAATGGACTCTCTTCAGCATCTCCAAACACGAATGAAGCATCAGCATCAGCACTGATCCCACCAATTCTTCTTACAGACCCACAGTGGACAGCGACGCTGAGAAAGATCCCATGACCTAAGTTGCCACCTCCTACTGCCCAACGCTCATCCCCCATCCTCCGGCTCTCTCTCTGTCACTTCTCATCACGTTCTGCCTTGACTTTCTCCCCTTTCCATGCCCTCTCTATGTCCTCCTTCTCTTCTACTCCCAGCTTATATCTCATATTCAACACTTTTTTTTTTAAGCCAACAGACTCAACTCCCTCTCCTCTGGCCTTTTCCTGAATCATCTCCTCTACATCATCCCCTGTCTCTGCCCAGAGTCCTCATTCAGATGGTGAACACTAGAGAAATCCAACAGCCTTGGGGACTGCTGTCACTCCCAACCCATAGTTTCCTTTCTCGATGCCTCACAGCTGTTTCTCGGCTCAGAGACAGCTGTCAGGATAAATGTCAGGAAGACATTAAGGCGCACCTCTCTATAAACCTGAAATTGTATCTAGAAATCCTGCCCTGCAAAGTAGATGTTTGCTTTACAAAAGGATTGTCTGCAGAAAGCCTTTAAACAACATGCTCTGCGTGCATCTAAAATGGTTCGTATTTATCCAGTTTTAAGAACAAATCATTTGTGCAGAATGAGCTGTTCACCCCACCATTGCCCTTCTCCCTGGTCACTGAGATGGAGGCTCATCGCTCCAGTACCTTCTGCTTTGCAAGCAACCTCAGCCATCTCTATTTGCCAACGTAACTGCTCAGTGCTCCTGGCTTAATTCATAGTCACTAAAGCTTCCTACAAAAAAACTTAGATGGAAAGAAAAATGCAGATGGTTCTTCCTTCACTGTGTCTCTTAAGTTGCAAAATGAACAAGATCGTCAAAGGAATAAAACAATTTCTACAAAATGTCTTACAAAATGGCTTTGCATTTCAGCAGGACCCCCTGGGTAATTTCCTCTAAAGTGGCTCCTCTAATGCACATCAGTGTGGCTGACATCAGCACTATTTCCATGATTTACTGCGAATGCAGCTACCAGACAGTGGGAGTAGGTGCCGGTTAGAGGAAAAGAGAATTCTAAAAGGGAAAAGAATTCCCACGTGATTCCTTAGGAGACCAGGGAGATAGTGACATAGAAATGGGCAAGTCCATTCATCTGAAGACCGAGAAGTGTTTTGAAATACTCATTGCTTCCCTTAGTGAAGTTTTCGAGAAATCCACATTTCAAAATTAGGGACATGGATTCCTTTCAATAAGACAACTCGGTGTATTCCTCAGCATCATCTAGGTGTGAGGGATAAAATTGGAACCATAAAGACAAGAGTCAGAGTGGCAGAGGAATCTTAGGGCTGACCCAGCTTCTGGGGGCATTTTCCACACCAGAGAGCTGCTGAGCACAGGCTGCACCTGCTAGCTAAGCCCCCATCTCACTCCACCCCTAAATACCCCTTCTCACTAGCAAGTCCTGCTGCTGGAAGACACATTCCTCCAGATGATTAACAGCAGGGAGGGCAACCATAGATACTGGAGACAGTATAGAAAGGGATGGGTAATCGGGGTAAGAGGGAGGCCATCAAGGAAAAAATCAAATCAACAGACAAAACGTTTAAGAGACACAAAAGTGAGATGCTATCTGTTGATAATAATGTATATGGTAATGTCTCTGACTTGACTAATAGACCCTGTATTCAGGCTGAGAAAACCGTGCAGTTCACTGTAAAGATGTACAGTAATTAAATGCAAATAAAAATAATAACAAAATGTCTCTAAATTTAAAAAAAAAAATTTTTAAATAGAGAGGCAAGGCATTTAAGGGATTCAGAAATGGAGGACTTTCTATTGATGATAATGTGTATGATAATACTCTTTAACTGGACTGTGTAGTGTATTCGTGCTGGGGAAATTCATTTTACAAGCTGTGGTGAAGTATGGTGATTAAATGTATAAAATAAATTTAAAAAAAAATAGAAATCCAACTCTTCCATGGCTGGATCTTCTGCAGTGCAATCCCAGTGCACGGCATAAAACAAGAGGTCAATTAATGTTCAAAGTGTGAAGTCAACAAATGCTTACTGAGTGTCTGCTGTGCTTCAGGCCCCAGGGGGCACAAAGAGGATGCACTGTCCAGGAACTAACCCAGGTGAAAGAATAGATGAATTGGGTGTGGGGGACAGGCATACCTTCCCCTCCACCTAACTCGGAAAAGGCCCAGAGCAGAAGACGGAGAGAAGGCACCCCAAATCTCAATTTCAGAGTGCAAACAGGATCTGTCTTACATGGATCTGCCAAGCTTTTACGCTGATCCTTAACCTGGTCCCAGGAGCAGGTCAAAAAGCACAGGTGTACAGAAGTTTGCTTCAGTGCACTTTTGGAAAATTAAATTCCTCCTCTCCACTTTCAGAAGGGTCCCTTCTCATTGACCCTCAGATTCATGCAAAATCTCTATGTGGTGGGTTAGGGGCACTTAAAGAGTCACTGTAAACATACCCTTTCAAGGAACTCCTCAGTTTTAAGAACCATGGAACATGATTCAAAAATCTAAGATGGGGCCAGGCAGTGGTACAGAAGTAACACGATGCTCTACAATGCAGGCCCCACATAAGAAAGTCCTGGGTTCACATCCAGAAACCTTCCTGTGCATACACATGCCTATAATCCAGATTGGCTGAAGATGGTGTGTAGAACCATATGAAGACGCTTTTGGGGGGTGCCTGTCTATCTCCACTCATTCTCCCATCTCTCTCTATCATGGAAGAAAGAAATAAATAAACTTTTTTAAAAGAAACAACATGTAAGACAAGTTAGATATTAAATCCTAGCATATAGTAAAGTTCAATAAATTTAGCGTACAATGGAAATACAGCTTGCCACGTAAATGAATGTTAACTGTTGATGCAAGATGCTCGTCAATAACAAAACTAGGGGGAGAACCACAAGCAAAAAAAAAAAATTCACAGTTAAATCTAACTTTTGGGTTGTCAGATTTTAGCCAAGGAACAGGATATGTCTAATATTTAATTCATCACACACTTTGGATTCTACCCACACATAGGAAATTGCTCCAAAATTGCTTCTGAAGACGTCATTTGGAGTAGTCTTGTGGTGACATCTCCTCTGCCTGACAGAAAAGAGAAGAAAGGCATTGAACCTGGTGTGACCGGGTGAATAGTGAACAACTCAGATGGCTGTCTCAGAATCTGCGAGCTTTTCCAGCAGTTCCCTGCCATCTAACGAGTCAGAGGCCAGTTACACTACAGCAGCCAAAACCATTTGCATCGCAGACGTGTTTCCGGCTCCACAAGCAGACCCAGAGGCCCCATACCACTCAGTCTACTAAGACCTTCCATACGAGGCTCATCCCATGGCATTCTCTAAGTCGTACCACAGGTTCTGAGGCAGTTGGTGTCTTCCCATATAAGTATTAACATCCACTAATGATCCTCATAGTACGAAATGCAATTCCGACCAAACCAGCATTTGATGAGGGCCTGCTATGTGCTCAGTACTCTATGAAGTAGTCCAAGGAAACTTAGTAGAAGTGTAAACTATCACCAGAAATAACTCCCTTCAAGGTTGGTTTTCCTTATTAGCTGTGGTATAAGCCCAGAAATAGGTAGCTTCCATGTAGTGATCTATAATAGTTAAGACATACTTGCCCAATGTGTGCGTGTGTGATAAAATGCACATAACCTAAAATGCACCATTTTAACATTTTTAAGTATACAATTCAACGTGGGCTGCTGGAGTCAACCAACAAAAATGCAGGACAGGACCAGCAGTGGTGCAGCAGTAACCCAACCCTCTGCAGTACTGGTCCCACACAGAATGTCCTGGATTTGTGTCCCAAAGCCTCTCAGTGCACTCTGTACATGCCTAGGTATTCCTGTGATCCGGACCAGCTGTGCTGGGGGCAGATCACAGCATGAAGACCCTGTTAGGGCTGCCCAAGTCCCTCTTTCTCCCTCTCTCTCTCCCTCTATTTCTCTCTCTTTATCTCTCCCTCTCTACTTCTGTGTCTCTCTTCCATGGAAGAAGAAAGAATTAAATATTTTTTAGTGTAGGACACTCAGTTAAATTTGAATGTCTTTTTTTTTTTTTTGGAGAGGTTTTTGCTATAGGGCACGTGCGCTCGCCAGAAAGACAGAGAGAGACAGAGAGATAGAGAGCGAGAAATCACCCCCCGGGGGGTTGGCCACACTGCAATCCCTTCTCCTCCATTCTCCTCTCAGGATCTTGGGCACGCACGCTCCCGCGCCCAGCGTGAGTTTAAGCCACCAGGTCCGGGACTCGAACCACGGTTGACTACGTGGGATTCCAGCGACATAGCCATTATGCTAACTGCTGGTCCCAATTTGAATGTCTTCTTTAAAGAATTACTGATTTAATTTTATTTATCATTATTATTTTTTTAATCTGCTATAGGGCACATGTGCTCACCAGAGAAAGGCAGAGAGAGAGCGAGAGAGACAGAAAGAGAGCAAAAGAATGTGAGAAAACAAGCCACCAGGTCTGGGACTCTAACCACAGTCAGTCATGTGAGAGATCAGAGCCCTAACCACCACGCCACCTACTGGTCCCTGAATTTCAGATAAATAAGCACAACAAAAACTTTTTTTGCACGGAAATTGGAAAACATGACTTCATAGAAGTAGTGAAATGTAAAACAAGTCACTGAAAAGGACAGTGGAGGAGAGAATAGCAGGATGTTGATTAACAGAAACAAAATCGTAGACAGAGAGAAGAGACAGTGTCCAGTGCTATAAAATACAGTGAGAAGAATGGGATTAACAACGATTGACTGAATACAATGTTCCAAATGATTGAGATGATGGTATACTAATTTCTCTGATTTAATCATTATGGGTTATAATCGCATGCTAAAGAATCACATTGTAACAATCATGATAAAAATTATTTTTTACAGATTTTTAGAATTTTTTTAAGAATCATCCATTTAATAATATTATTATTATTATTCAGTTTGACCAGAGAGAGAGAGGAAAGCAAGTCTCCACATTCAGGACTTAAACCATGGTTGGCCATGTGAGAGTCTAGGATCTTAATTACCATGCCACCTGCCAGTCCCATGATAATAAAAATTATTAATTAAAAATAATTTAGCATAAGTACGTCCCATTTGATACTTAAGACCTACTTATACGTCAAATTTAACTGGGTAGTTGGTATTCTGTCTGCAAATCCTAAATTAGGATTAACTGCCCAACACAACCAGCCAAAAATGTAATAAAGTTCTAAACTGGCTGACATCAGTCTTAAAATTGGCTTTCATCCTTGTCACCCTCCTCCTCCAAAAACAAAAAAACTGATCTAGGGGACATCATGGCCACAACATGGGTTGGCCTCTCAGCATTCCACACAAAAGACCTTGCTCCATCTTAAAACCCTCCCCACTATGGCCTCTATAACATCACACTCTCAAGATTTTCTTTCACCCTCCCTGACTGGCCCTTTTTATATCCACTCCGAAGAGTCTTCTTCTTCGATCTAAATATTGAGCCTAATAATCACCCCTGGGCCCCTTTTGCTCTATATTCTTTCCCTGCATGATCACCTCCAGGGTCTTGATTATATATACCATTCACTTGCTGATAACTCCCAGATCGATACGCTCTGACTTCCTGCCTCACATACCTAAGTACCTGTTTTTCAGTTTCATATGCCTATGTCAAGTGTACCTCCAACTTGGTAAGTCAATTGTACTTGATGACTGACCCAACCAAACAGGAAAGCTCATCTCCTAGAATAACATTAGCATCCACCCAATTTGCTGAAGTGAAATAGACAAGATCTGAGAAGCAGTCTTAATTCCTGGTCTCCCTCCCTTTCATCTCCTCCCCAAAATTTTTGACATTTCTCTCCCCGGCTTAAATCTAGAAACAGCCAACTGTCCCTTGTCTCCTACACTCACCCTCTGTCCAGGCTTTCTCCTACGCCTCAGCCAGAGCTTCCTCACGGGTCTTCTCATATCCATTCTCACCTCTTCCCAATAAATGTTCCACATAGCAGTCAGGAAAATCTTTTCAAAACATAAATTGCACCAGCTGTGGTAGTACATGCTGGTTGACACCGCTACTCGGTAGACCAAGGTCACATGGGAGGCCTCAGTTTGCTTCCCGTCCCACCCTGAAAATCCGCGTGAGGTGGCCTGAACCTGTAATGCCAGCTACTTAGGAGGCTGAGGCAGGAGAATCTCTACATAGCGAGACCCTGTGTAAAGACACCACACACCCATACACACACACAGCAAAAGCGTAAGTCATCTCACATCCCTCCCTGCTCAGAGTTTTCAGCGTCTTTTGCCATTGCATGATAACATGGCCTCTGTAGCCTCTGCTCACCTCTCTAGCTCTCTCATAACACTCTTCCTACTCTGTGTTTCAGCCTTTATTCTGTTCACATTCAGGTTTTGTCTATCTGGCAGGTCTTTCCCCCACTCTTCCCATAAGTGGCTCCTTCCCATTCTCTGGGACTCAGTTTAAATGTTACCAATTTAGAAAGGTCCTTTCTAACCATTTACATAGTCTAGGATGGTTAATTTTATGTATCAACTTGAATGGGCCACCGGATGCCTAGATATTTGGTTAAAAATTATTCTAGACATTTCTACAAGGGTGCTTTTGGATGAGATTAACGTTTACATCAGTAGACTAAGTAAAGTGGACTTCCCCTCCTAATACGGGCAACCCATACTCAAGTAAATGCCTGAATAGACAAAAAGAAAAGCTAACTGTCCTTCTCCCTACAAAGAGAGAGTTCTTCCAGCCATCAGACTCAGACTGAAACATCAGCTCTCCATGGGTCTTAAGCCTGCCAGCCTGCCAGTGGAAAGTGTACCATTGGCTTGCCTGGTTCTCAGACCTTTGGGCTTATACTGTAACTAAACCACTGGCTCACCTAGGTCCTCAGCTTGCTAAATCACCCTGTAGACCAGCCATCTGTGGGACCTGCCCACCTCCATAGTCATGTGAGCCAGTTTCTTATAATAAAACATTATTATAGATTTATAAATCTTTTAAATATATTTATACATATATACATCTCAAAATATAAATATTGGCAAGATCTATATATATTATATATGTATATATATAGTATTGTTTCTGTATCTCTGGAGAACCCTAACACACAGGGTTCTCCATTATTCTCTATCATAGTAGGTATCAAAATTGTAATTATGTTATTTTCTGGCTTATCCTTGATTAACTATCATCTCAACCCCTTCCCCACTGCACTATCAGCTCCCTGAGGGCAGATACTTTGATTGTTTGGGTCACTCTACTACACAGAATGCTTAGTATGGCACATGGTATATGGTGGGCATTCAAAATACATTGAATGAGTGAGTGAAAATGAAGAAGAGGTTTGTTGTATAATAATTATATTATACCCCCCCAAAAAAAAAGAACCCTAACAATAAGATTATTTACTTAAAATGGGTCTTGGATATCAACTAGTTCTGTTATAAGAAATTCTCTTAAAGAGCAACTCAACAATTTCCTATTAACTTGCAAGTTTAGCCAGAGCTTCTCCAATTTGCTCCTAGTGAGTGCTCAATAAGCCCAAAGTCAGCCTTCGGTATTCAGGACCATATGTAGCTCAGTGAGAGGAGAGAAGAGGTAGCCTTGCTATACCTCAGAGTCTAGAAGCTGAGTTTGGAAGGCACCTGCATTAGGGAGCTATCTCACAAGTCAGTAAGCTAAATCAGCTACAGGTATGAAGGAGAACTACACCTAGCACCAAGACTCCCATCTCAGAATAATTCCACACAGCCTCAAACCAACTACTTTTTTTTTCCTCTAGGTACCCAAAACAAGATTCCAGAGGAAATGCCCCAAACTATTAGCTCATCAGGAAAGTCATGACTTTTTTTTATATTTTTCTATGCAAAAATGTGTCATAACTTTCCCAACAACCAAATAAAGACAATGGAGGTCCAGAAAGGCTCCACTTTGGAAAGAATCCATATAATACCTTCTTATTCTTACTATCTTGGCACTTGATATCAAGCCCTCCCATACTTAAGACTCAATCGAGGATAGAACCCATGATCTCCTGACAACACAGCCACATTGCACAACTTGAGGACGCACCTCCCAGTTGCACAGTGCACAACCTGCACACTCATACATGGCACCCCCCCCCGCCCCCTAAGGCCTGCTTCAGCCCCCATGTCGAGCTTGTAATCTCTCTACAACTTGCATGAGCTAGAAATGGCCTTGTGCCAGAAAAATCCACACTTCCTTTTATTACAAATAAATAACTGCTCTATGCATCTATCAGACTCTATTGTCTACTAGAGAAGAGAGTGCTAATCATACTTTATCCTTTTTTTAAATTGCTTTTTATCAAGAAAACTTGATATCAAAAAGGAAAACTGGGACTGGTTCCATGGCCCACTGGTTAAGGCAGCTGGATCATACATGGCTGCCCCATGGTTAAAGTCCTAGACTGGACCGCTTGATAAACACACCAGCACGTGCATGCATGTGCCCAAAATCCTGAAAGGAGGGAGAGGAGAGAGGAGAAATGACTGTGGTGTGACCATTCACCATGAAGGATACTTTCGCCTCTCCCTCTGTCTGTCTCTCTCTGGCAAGGACTCAAACTTTATAACCAAAAAAAAAAGAAAAAAGAAAAAAAAGGAGGAAAACTGAAAACACAATATTCTCACTCTTTCTGGGACATATGAGAAACTACATGAAGAGCCCTTGTATTGACATACAAAATCAGTCAGGAAATCTAACAGACATGAGATCAAAATTGAAGTGAACTTCTAAAAAGTAGAATAAACTCGCCTTTTTCTATGACTTCTAAGTTTATGGATTTGTGCTTGCAAGAGTACTTTAAAGGTTCTTTTTCTACAGTGGATGGTATTGCATATTTGCCAGTAAAAAAGACTCGCTAGTGACTGAGACCTTGAGCCTGAAGTTAGAATAAGGACCTGATACTGATACTGCTTACGGACCAAATCTTTAAAGTAAAAGTATCCTAGAGCAGTGTGAAATAGTCCGGAGGTATGCAAATGTTTAGGCCAAGACCCCTCCTTCGAATAGAAGATCCCTCGCATTGAAGGATCTGGTTCTAAAGTTTGGATTTTAAGTGGAAATTCAATTAAACTGAACAAAAATTCAAACTTTAAATGGAAATTATAAATGTAAAATCCAATTTGAAAGAAAGATTTTATTTCAAAAGTCCAAATACCTTTTGGTATTCTATGCTGCTCCTGAATACTATATATGCATATTCATTTATATATTATAAATTGCATTGTCTCATATATTATATTTTATATATAAATACTATAATACCCCTGAAAGCAGAGCACATGGTGGAATTTTTTTTCAATGCCAGAGGGCACATGCATGCATACAAGAGAAAGAAAGCAGAACCCAGCAGAGTCTGGTTGCACTACAATCCTTTTTGCTCTGATTCTCCATCCCATCAGGATCCTGGGTGTATGCTCACACACACAGAATGTAAGCCGAGACGCTAATCCTGGCCAGCCCTGTGGGATCCAGCTTCTTCTGCACATAAGCCCTGCACTACAGGGCCAGCCTGACACAGCTGAAATTTGGAGCAAGGATTCAGAGTCATTTGAGCTTTGCCTCCCTTTCAACCTTGCAAGGGTCCCAAGACCTTACTGGGGCCCAGAAGTTTCGTGAAACACAGTTGGAAACTTCAGCTCTCGAGGAAAGAACCAACAAGAAAATCCAAAACCCAAATTCTAGTCCTAGCTTTGTACTATCTAGCCCTGCCACCTTCAGCATGCACTGTGGGGCCAAAAGACTTGGGTACGAATGTTGCCCTGTGTGACTTAACCTCTCGACTAACCTCTCTACCACCCGCTCCTTCTTCTATGAGATGTATCTGCCAAAATATCTGCTGTACTGGTTGTATATACTATGCACACTGTGCTCAGTATATTCACTGGCCAAAGTAAATACTTAAAATTGCGAGTTGGCATGATTATTAATTAGTAGAGAGTCTATAGAATGAAAAATTATGTTCCTGAACAGTGAAGGCAGTGCCAACTGAATAAGTTTGCATTAAACTCATTTCGTGCTTTGTTTAGACTAGTTGTAACTGTCACTGGGGATTGTTAGTGGCTTCTACTTCTCTAGAGACTAGTTCATTGAAAGTCCACTGTACTTGACTTTGCCTTTTAGTTCATTGATTCCTTGTGGCATCTCGATATGCCCCCATAGCAACTAGCACAGCATCCTGCTCAGGATCCACATTCAGTCACTGTTCAGTAAATGAATGAATGCTTACAAGTCTTTCATACAACTCAGGTTAAGAGAACTCAGGTCTTTTAATAAATGAAAGTAACCCTTATTTCAGAACATTTCCTACATTTAGAAGTGTATTGGATCCTTCAAACCTGCTAGCCTCATAAATGGCCTCCTGGCAGTCTATTTTTTTTTCCAAGCTGACTACAGCTTTTCTTATCCCACACATTCTTCTTATTATATGACATTCGTACTCCTCCCATGAGAACTCAGGATCGATGCTCCCTCACCTTGAATCTGGATAGGTTGTGACTAAAGCAGATGTGATACTATGTGACATTCAGTGCTAAATTTTAAAAGACATGCTGCTTCTGCCTGGTTCTCTTAGGACATTCACCCTTAGAATCCAGCTGCCATGCTCAAAGGAAGCCCAAACTAGCCCATGTGGAGAGAGCCATGTGGAATGATGTTCCAGCCAATAGCCAAGCCGAGAGCTCATTTGAGAGCCAGCAGCAACCTCCAGTCACACGAGCCAAGATGTCTCTCATTGATTCTAGCCCCCACTCCCTCACCCTTGCCCTTAACACCTGTAGCTTTCAAATCTCCCCAGGTGAGGCCCCAGACATTATAGAACACAGGCGAGCCGTTCCCTCTGCGTCCTGCCTGACTGCTTGAAGTACAGACTCTATGAGCATAATAAAAAAATGTGTGTTTTATGCCAGTAAGTTGGGGCAGTTTGATATGCAGCAATTGGCACAAAAATAGGCTTCCATCTATACTGTAATAGAGGAAATGATCATAAAATTGAATAATGGCAAAAATCAGGCAGAACCCAAGCTTCCTGTGCATGGACTAATAAACAAGGGAAATGAGATTCTAAAGCTACACTCTGTTATAACACACCACACTCTCCCATCTACTAAGGTGTGCCATATGGAGCAAATACAATAATAACATCACTATCATCTATGAAGCTTGATATATACACCAGGCACGATTCCAAGTACTTCACATACATTAACTCACTTAAATGTCAAAATAACTTTATGAAGTAGGTACCAGAATTATTCCATTTTATAGATGAGCTAACAAAGCACAGAGCGCACCATAAGAGTTAGGTCTGGGATTTGAACCTAGTGATCTGGCTCCAGAGTGGGCAATCTGAGGCAGTATGCTAAGAATGCTTCTCAAGCCTTATGTCCCATGAAAAGTAATACATGTGAAGCAGCTAACACTGTGCTTGGCACACCGTCAGCCCTCAGCAAATGTTTCCTTTCTTCCCCAACATTGACATTATACCTTATATTGTGATGGTTTCTAAACCAAAAATAGTATTCCCCTCCTGAAGCAAAATGGACACCAGTAACATCGTATTTCATTCATTGTTCACTGTCTTTTTAGTATCTCCATTGAGATATTCAATTAGCTGCTCCCCTTAAACATGATTTAAAGAAAAATCTTAATCAGCCAGCCACAGTATAAATTCAGCCCCTCTCTCACTGCCAAAAACCCTCCTGAGGATTCCCATTACATCCCAAAGAACGTTTGCACTCCTCCCCTTAGTTCTCCACATGCCGACCTCTGCCTGCTCCTCTGTCTTCACCTCCTACCGTCTATTCCTCAACACCCTGACCCATAGTGGTCTTCTAATTTGTCCAAATTAGCTCTGATCTCTAGGACTTGCTCCCTCTGCCTGGAACACCCCTGTCCAGATTTGCAGCAAACTCCTATTCACTACTCAGGGCTCTGCTCAGTGTTACCTGCTCAGAGCGGCCCTCCCTCCTTGCCACCCCATTGTAAAAAGGCCATTCTCCCCTCCGGTCACTCTGTAATCTGATGTCTGGTTTTAGTTTCCTCACAGCAACTTATGAGCAGCTGAAATTATATTCAGCACTAATTTGCTTTTCATTGTAGTCTCTTCCATTATAATATAAACTTCCACCAAGAGCAGACGATCAGATCTGTCTTGTTCATCTCTCATCCCAACCTTGAGCAGGTGCCTGCTATATACCTGATGCTCAGTGACTCTTGGCTGAGCAAAATTAATGATTCCTCTTACTAGACTATAAATCTTTGTCAGAAAGTAGTAATTATTCATCTTTGTATCCTAACTCCAGACTCCAATGTCTATCCTATAGTGGATAGTGAAAGAGAGGGCTGGTTCTGTAGCCCAGTGTTTAAGAGAGCCAGATCCCACATGAACAACTGTGTGGTTTGAATCCTGGCCCCAGCAGCTTGACAAACATACTGGGCACATGTGCATGTGTGCCCAAAGTCCCAACAGGATGGAGAAATGGAGAAGGGATTGCAGTATGACCATTTCCTGTGGGAAATGCTCTCTCTCTCTCCATCTCTCTGTCTCTCTCTAGTAAGTGCATGCATAAAAAATGAAGAAAAAAAAAAGAAGAGAGAAAGAGGGAAGGAGGGAGGCAGAAAGAAGGAAAGAAAGAAGAGGCTTCAGCAAGGGTAAGAGAAAGAAAAGGAGATAGGAAGGCAGGAAATAGCCACGGTATGCAGTTGAACTTTTCTGGTTTGACTTCATGAATGTCTTAGAAACATCCAAAAATTAAATTACACATATTATGTATTTAATCAATCATCATTATTGAAAAATGAATCACTCAAAATTAAAGCTGTCCTAAAACATCTAGAATGTATGAATATCCAAACTATATCTCCCGTTATGTAACAAGTATGTTCCTAGTAGCCAAAATCTGTGGGCGTGTCTAATACATAATGCCTCCAAAGGTCATAGATGTAACCAAAGAAGGCGAGGCAGAAGTTGTCCCAGGAAAAACCAAGAACGCAAATCTAAACTCTAGGCCGCAGCCAGCCCGATTCCCAGGCGGTGCCTTCCTGGCTAAGGAGGCATTCACAGTTCTTCATTTCACTTCTCCAGGGCCACTGCAGACTCAGGGCAGATCCCTCTGGAACTTCCCCCATCCTCCCCTGGGCCTATGAGTGCCCTGCTGTCCCCTGTAAACTGGTGCCGGTCATCCTACTGCACCCAGAAGCTGGGTTCTTCTCATTAAACGCCATCCCATCCACAGTCCCACTTGCAGCCCACCTTTGTCCTCCATGTAAAATTTCCATTTCCTTTAAAGAAAATCCTGGCAAATGCAAATGCTGCCTTTTGCCCTGACTCACCTGAATGGACCTTCACTTTTGCCTTTTAAAATTACCAGGCTGGGGAGAAGGGGGCCAGCAGATGGTGTAATGTTTACAACATAGGACTCCCACATAGTCAACCGCAGTTTGAGTCCCAGATCTGACAGCTTCACGCTGGGCACACACATGTGTGTATGTGTGGGTGTATGTGTGTGCCTAAAATCCTGAGAGGAGAATGGAGAAGGGATTACAGCATGGTCATTCCCCACTGGGGGTGATTTCTCGCTTTTTGTCTTTCTGTCTCTCTGGCGAGCACATGCACTCTATATCAAAAATCTATTTAAAAAAAAAAAATAGGGGACTAGCAGATGATGTAATGGTTACATGGTTATGTCACTGGACTCCCACATAGTCTATCATGGTTTGAGTCCTGGACCTAGTGGCTTAAAAACTCACACCAGGTGCATATGCTTGCGTGCCCAAAATCCCTAGAGAAGAATAGAGGAGAAAGGATTGTCACACAGCCATCCTCCCTGGGGGGTGATGTCTTGCTTTCTGTCTCTCCATCTCTCTCTCCACTGAGTGCACATGCCCCATAGCGAAAATCTCTCTCTTAAAAAAAAAATCACCAGGTGATTTTTACATAAATCATGGAAGAGGAATTTCACTGGGCTCTTCATGTTTACTAACGCACTAGCTCGGTTGAAGCAGAGCCCTGATAGCAGGATGATGGTCTCAGAGGAACCAGGTAATGATGAACATGTGCTATTAGATTCACTTAAAGACAAGGCAACACATGCCCAACTGTCAGGGTCATGAATTCACAGCTTCGGGCCATAGGAGGGCTGAGTTTTGCCTCCCAGGAGCTCTGCTCACTGCCCACCCAACTCCACCCACCCCACATACCCCCATCAGTGGGTGAGCCACTGTGTGATCTGTTCTACTTAAGCTGGTCCGTCTTAATTTGCATACCCTCTTAAGAGTCAGGGGTACACCCACACATCCTTCAGAGGGCAGTATATAGTAAAGGAGGAATCCTATAAGCTTAGACTCAGACCTGAGCTCATGTCATTAGCTACAGGGTCTTCAGTGGAGGACAGGAAGTAGTTAGACGCTCCAAGTCTCGGAGTTCTTATCCTTAAAATGAGAATGATATCCTTCTCTTAGTGCCACTGCTACTTGGCGGGCTGAGACATCAGCAAGATAATTCACTTAAAGTACCTAGCCTAAAACTTGCACTCAATAAATGCCAGCCATTGGGCCAGCAGGCGGCATGGTGGTTAAGGTGTTGGACTCCCACATGGTGACTGCTGTTCAAGTCCTGGACCTGGCAGCTTGTTCTCTCTCTCTCTCTCTCTCTCTCTCTCTCTCTTTCTCTCTTTCTCTGTCTCTCTCTGGTGAGTGCACATGCTCTATAACAAATTGAATAATAACAATAAATTATTTAAATAAATAATTACTTTTAAATAAATAAATAAATGTCATCTACTAAGTTTATTATGAACATCATCATCACCCTATAGCTACTTTTACCTAAGAATTAAGCTTTGTATGTTCAGCACAAAGCAGAGGGTCTGGATCACTGTGGAGACAGACATATTAATAGATAAATGAGAGACAGAGATAGATGATAGATAACAGAAAGATAGATGATAGATAGATAGATAGATATAGGTAGATATAGATAGAGGGTTTTGTTGTTGTTTTAAGACAGAGTCTCTCTAGGTCATGATTCTCTTGCCTCAGCCTCTCAAGTAGCTGGGATTACAAGCACACATTGCCCATCCTTTTAGGGTGGACCAAGAATCAGACCTGGACCTCCCATGTGGCCTCACCTGCCAAGTAGCAGCAGCAACCAGCATGTGCTCCTGTAGCTGAGGCCAAAAGATCGTCTTTTCAGTGACTGGATGGTAGGCAGGGTAATGGTCCCCAAAGACAGCCTAGCTCTCGTCTCTGGAATCTATGAATATATTACCTTATACAGCAAAGGTACCTTGCCCATGTGATTAAGGATCTTGAGATGGGGCGATTATCCTGGATTATTTGAGTGGACCCAGTACAATAACAAGGGTCCTTAGAAGTGGAGATGGGAGGGTCAGAGGCAGAGAATGGGGTGTGAAGACCCAGCAAAGGTCACAGTTAGGTGCACTTATGAGCAAAGGAGCTGGAAAAGACAAAGGGAGGATTTCCCCCTACAGCTTCCAGAAGGAATGCTGCGGCCCTGCAGACAGCTTGATTTTAGGCCCATCAAGCCCATTTTGGAAGTGTGACTTGCAAAATAATATAATTATAAATTTGTATTTTTTAAACCATCTGATTGTGGTAACTTGTTACAGCAGCAAGAGAAAACTGATACAATCGAAGGTGTGGTCCAGGTGCTTGCCGCATGCCAGGTGCTGCTCATGTTTCCCATCATGCCTCATGACAGTCCAGGACCGAGGTTCCACCCTTGCCACAACTTTATAGATGGAAAAACTGAGGCCCAGAGGAATTAAGTTATTCACCCACAGCCCCCAAACTGATCACAGATGATATGGGACTGACCTCCTAAGAACTTCACTGTGCAAAGAAGAAAACCGTTACAGAAAATTCTTGCCCATTTTATTGCAAGGTGCAAGACCCGAAGCTAGCATGGACAAAAGAAAATGATGAAATTATCTCTAAAGGTTGCATGGTTTCTATTTTTGGAGCCAGAGGCAGATCTTTGAATTCACCCAAACAGGTGCCCAGTAAGCAAGTTTGTGCAGAAACACAGCATCCACCAGAAGCCTCTAGGTCAGTGTCGGGCAACAAGGAGGCGGGTATTCACCTGGCGGAGCTGTGTATGAGGAGAGGCTCAGCACAGCGGCAGACAGGTGGTCCTCTGTGCAGTACGGGCAGCACCAACATTATTTTCAATCCCACGTGATTTGTTCAAATCCTTGCTTTCACCAGAGAATCTTGATCAAGCTTAACACTTCAGAACGGTCAGCAGTGGGAAACTCTCCCGGTCGCAGAAGCTGTGGTTGGCTTTCCCAGACACAGCTGTTTGCAAACTATACACAGAGCCAGCCTCAAACACCCTGTCCCAGCCCCACTACTCATCATGCAGCACCATGTCTACCTGCCTTGTATTTTGAACATTCCTGCAAGCTTTCATTTGAACCAAAGTTTTCTCCATCACAATGAGATATCCAATGAGGCTTTTACTGTTGTCCCACGGTTTATACTGAGACCCCAACACTGAAGCCTGAACATTTCTCTAACAAGATGAAGTCAGACTGGTTCAGACACTGCTTGCTGTCTCCAACCCATAGAACTTATTGGAGGAAAGGCACTTCTTGGAAGAATGAAACACAGGATTGGTGAGCATTCTGGCAAAGGAAGGGGCAGCAAGAGGACTGCTCAGAGAGATCAGAAAGGTTGGTAGAAGGGGTCCCCACATCTGGGACTCCAACCAGGTACTTGCTGAGCTGCAGATGTCATAGGTGTGCCCTGTGCTGCTTCAGGTAGGAGCATGAGAAGTTTGTCAGAACCCGGGATTGCCATATTAATTGCACAGCTCAGGAGAGTGGGTGTGAATGGTGCCCTTGGCAACATTGAGACAGCCTGTGCAATGAGACAGCCTGCAGTGAGACACGAGCTCCCCGAGTTTGGCCTGCAGTGGAGGCTGGAGGGAGACAGCAGCAGTGGAGCAGCCTGGTCCACTAATCCCCTGCCCAGCTTTGCAACACAAAGATGTATAATGGCTTCTCATGGGCCAGGTAGACACTGGGATAGAATGGGAGGGGAGCTAGGACAGAAATTACACATGCCCTCCCCTAGGGTGTACTCAAAGCAGAAGCTTAAAAGGGAAGGAGGAGGTTGTGAGAGACCAACCAGAGAGAGCCTTGTCCCTGTCTGCAGTACAAAAGTTTGGAAATCATTTCAAAGCATGAACTCAAAACAGCTAAATGCCTGCAAGGCAGGATGTTTTGTGACCAGGGAGAACCACAAAAGGCACCTGCTAAGCAGAACTTCTTTGTCTTCTTTTTTTAAAAGAATCACCTATTTAATTTTATTTATTTATTTTTAATTTGCTATAGAGCACATGGGCTCACCAGAGAAAGACAGAGAGAGGGAAAGTGAGAAAGCAAGTTGCCAGATCTGGGACTTGACCTACTGTTGGCCCTTTGGGAGTCCAGCTCTTTAGTCACTATGCCACCTGCCAATCACCCCCTCCTTGTCTCCTGACTCTGGAGAAGCCAGAAAGGGCAGAACAACGAGGAAAAGAGTCTGGACAAAAAGGGTAAAAAGAATAGATATAGCCTCCCCCTTTCACTGGTCTGTGGCAGGCAGGGCCTGGCCTTTGGGGAAATGAGAGTTTTGAATTGGTTCAGAGGTTGATGTTTGGGTTTATAAAGAATTTGTTTTTGTTTTTGTTTTTGTTTAGTAAAGACAGAGATTTCTGCAATAGGGTGTGTGCACTTGTCAGAGAGACAGACAAAAGGTGAGAAATCACCCCCTCAGGGGAATGGCCATGCCTCAATCCCTTCTCTTCCATTCTCCTCTCAGGGTCTTGGGCACACACACGTCCAGCATGAGTATTAAGCAACTGGATCCAGGATTTGAATCATGGTCAACTACACGAGAGTCCAGCAACATAACCATTATGCCATCTGCTGGTCCCATTTGAGTAACTGAATTTTTTTTAAGTCTTTATTTATATTTTATTTTATGAAATAATCAAGTTTGAATAACTGAATTTTTTAAGTTTTTATTTATATTTTATTTATTTTATTTTGAAGTGTGTAGAAAAGCTATGAGATATTTCTGAGATATCATCCAAGGTTGGGCTAACAAAGCAAGTGTAAAGGTAGCAGTTGAAGATAAATAAAGCTATTTCCTGATCACATTCTCAACAAGACTAGTCAACTTGGTAAACCAGTTACATGGCTTTAAGAAAAGTCAAAAACTTCCGCAACTACCTCCTTTTTTATACAGATTCCTATGTCCATGAAGATGTATTTCCAACCCTACTCTTAAAATTCCAGACCCCTATCTCCACTTGAATACTTGCAATTTCCACTCAGATATGTAAGAGATTTTTCACATCGCACAGAGACATTATAGCATAGTTGATTTAAAAATAATAAAAGAAAATGAAATAAATTTTTAAAAAATGAGGGCCAGAAAAAATAAAAATGATAAAAATAATATAATACAATAAAAATCCTCCAGTCTTCACTATCTCAAAAAATGTTACTATTGGGACTAGCAGTTAGCATAATGGCTATGTCGCTGGACTCCCACGTAGTCGACCGCGGTTCGCGTCCCAGACCCGGTGGCTTAAAATTCACTCCAGGCGCGTGTGTGTGCGTGCCCAAGATCCCAAGAGGAGAATGGAGGAGAAGGGATTGCGGCATGGCCATCCCCCCTGGGGGGTGATTTCTCGCTTTCTGTCTCTCTGTCTCTCTCTGTCTGGTGAGCGCACGCACCCTATGGCAAAAACCTCTCCAAAAATAAAAAAATTTTAGTATTGTCCTCCCAAGTTGCTCAGTTCATAAACCTAAAAGTCATTTTTAATTCTTTTGCTTACTATCCCCAGCATATATTCCATCAGCAAATCCTGTATATTTCATCCCCAACATACAAATCGAAGCTGCCCACCCCTCTCCATCTCGACTGCCACCTTCCTTGTCCAAACCACTGTGGTTCTTTGTATGGACTTCAGTACTTCTCAGCCCGTCTCCCTGCTTCCTGATGAAGGTCCACCATTCTCTCCGCACCCATGACCAGGTCCTGTTGTAACAACACTGATTTTATTTGGGAAATCACTAAAGCCCTACCCTCAGTCCTTGAGCTGGGCTTCCCAAGACTGTACTCTTAGGCTCCCGAAGAGAAACAAGTGACCCAAGCTAAGCCAATCAGCACATTCAGTCCCTACCTCCCCACCTCCATGATGGTGCAAGGATGACCATCTGACCCTAGACAGGCCAATCAGGACCAAGAAGATTCTACTACAAGACTTTTGTTTCTGCCGTAGAAAAACAAGTTTTCCCTCTTGAGAAGGATAGAACTCTAGAAGAAGGATAAAGTCCTGAAGCTAGTGGTGGCCACCGTAGGACCACAAGGACAGAACTTGCCTAAGAACAGAGCAAAGCAAAGCAGACTAAGAAATGAAGAAATACTCAGCCTTGTATATGGCTAAGCCATAGACAGCTTTTGCTGGACTGTTCGGTTATGACAGTCAACAGTTCCCTTTGAGCTGTGTTCTCTGCCATTTGCAATAGACACCCTGGCCGGCCCAGTGACTGTGTTTCTGCCCATGAGACTCAGGTCGCAATCAATCCAAACACACATATGTCCTCAGAGGGTTACACAGGCAAAGGCCCATAAGAGATCCTTACTGGTCTTTAGAGTACCGATGCCAACAGCAAAACATTGCCTTTAGGGTCAACTTGTGACCCAAAACATTGCCAATTTTCTTTCCCCACCTAAATTTAACTTGCAACTTTAAGGATCCTGCTCCAAACTTCCCCTTTCAGATATTCTAACAATGCTGCTTCCTACCCTTAGAAAACATCTGTGTGGGGACCAGCAGATGGTGTAACGGTTACCTCCCTGGACTCGCACATAGTTGACTACAGTTCAAGTCCTGGACCTAGTGGCTTAAAACTCACACTAGGCATGGGTGTATGCATGCCCAAGATCCTGAGAGGAGAATGAAGGAGAAAGGACTGTGGTGTGGCCATCCCCCCAGGGGTGATTTCTAGCTTTCTGTCTCTCTCTGGCAACTGCACATACTCTGTAGCAAAAATCCCTCCAAAAAAATAAATAAATAAAGAGAACATCTTTGTGTGTGTGTGTGTGTGTGTGTGTGTCTCCTGTGTGTGTGTGTCTGTCTGTGTGTGTCTGTGTGTGTGTGTCCATGTGTGTGTGTGTGGTGTTTTAGACATGGTCTTACTGTTTCACAGTCCTCCTCCCTCAGCCTCTGAAGCAGCTGGGACTACAGATGCATGCCACCACTCTGGGCTTTTATGGTGAGCTGGGAAAAGAACCTCCCAAGTGTCTTCAACCTAAGTAACAGAACCCAGCCAGTAACATCTAGCATCCACTACCACAGCGAGGTTTAGAAAATATTTAAATAAACTCACTTATGATCCTAATATTGGTTATCTATTTGTCACTGCATATTCATTAATATTATACTTCTGAATATCTTAATTATCTTCAATGTGTTTCATTTTTGTGTCTTTTTACTTTTTTTTTTTTTTTTTTTTAGTTTGCTATAGGGTCAGTGTGCTCAACAGAGAGAGAGAGCAAGAGAGAGAGAGATGGAAAGTGAGAAAGCACCCTTCAGTGGGGATGACCACACTGCAATCTCTTTTCCATTCTCTTTTCAGGATCTTGGGCACACAAACACACACATTTGTTGTGTTTTTTCAAGCAACAAGGTCTAGAACTCTAACAATACAGTCGGCCATATGGAATCCAACTGTCTTAACAGCCACAACACTGGCTGGCCCTCTTCAGTATATTTCTTGTATGTGTTTCTCCATCTGTGTGATCTTATACTGGAAACTCTAAAAGATGGGGAACAAGACTGTAAGCCTCTTTGTGAGATACCTTGAGCAAAATGGCAAGTACTTAACACATGCTTGGTTACAAAGACAGAATGACAAGGGTGCGAGTGATCCTGTTGCATGTGTCATTAAAAGGTGATTATTCTGAGCATTTACTGGAGATCTTGACTGTGAATTAATAAAATTTACTTTGCTCAGTGTCCCCCCTGTGAAAAGAAACTAAAAATGGGCTTTAGTGAGCAACTTAGAGTTCTTCCCAGTTCCCAGATACGAATAGCCACTTTTGGCCTTGAGAAGTATGGACTTTCTTATAATTTGTAAAATTCTTCCTGGCTTTTAATTATATTAAGTAAATAAAATGGTGAGTTTAAGTAATGAAACAAAATGTTTTAAATCTCCTCAACATCTACATGGGATAAAAATCTAAAGGGAATCCATTGATGGGAGAACATCTCCACAAATATTAGAGACATAATTAAAATTGTTCATCAGCTTCTAGCTATGAACTGTGAGCTCATCCTTGCAGCAAGCTCCTCTTGGGATCGTGGGCTTTATTAAAATACCCTATTGCTGAGTTCTGGAATCGTAGCTACCACAGCATCTCTGCTCTTCATGGGTATGATGAGAGTAAAATAACAAATTCTTGAACTTCAGCACTTAATGCTCCAGGATACCAGCTACTTCTCTAGGCCCAATGGGCATCCCCCACCCACCTCGATCTGGCCCAATCCATGTACCTGAGCTAAGACACAAAGGGAAGTTACTCAAAATGCTCGTAGAATCTTGCTCAGTGACCCTTATTTTAGATTCTGAAGCTACTTTGTGTAACTCTTCATACTCTGACCTTGTTTGGTTTTCTGAGTTTTCACTGGACATGAAGCCAACGTGTGTTCTGAGATTTAAGGATACTGTCCACCATGTTGGAAGTGGAGCAGACAACGATGCCTCATAGACCAAAGCTGAATCCTGGTTCTACCACTCACTAACTTTACAATGTTGGGCAAGTCACTCATCCTCTCTGAGCCTCAGTTTCATACATGAAACATGGATAACAATGATGCTTAATGAATGTCTACCTTGCAGAATTGTTATTATAAATAGTGTATTAGGCCCAGCCACTACAGTACCATGGTAATGCTAGTGCACTGCAGTGCTGGAAGACATGTGGTGACCATGGTTCAGATCCCAGGTCAGCCTAAAACACACACTGGGCACATATGTGAGTGTCCAGGATTCTGAGGAGCTGGAGGACAGGAATGGCATTGTGACAAGAAACTGCCACATCTCTCTCTCTCCCTGCACCTCACATGTGCACCCATGCTTCCCATGATAAAAAGTAAGGGGGAAAATAACCTATTTGAAATGGGTTATGGTTGGACTCGACAAGTGGATTTTGTTGGGGTCATTGTAACTTTGTTGTTCACTTTACCATCGCTAGGTACACATGCTGAATCTGGTCTCTCTTGGTGCAAGACCTCGCCTTCCAAGCTGCAGTCCTCGGTGTCAGTGCTCTTTCCTTCTGCTCTGTTCAGATGGCCTGTAGACTCACACCTCAATGAACTTCTGTAGCAGGCCAGAGAGAGAGAAGGGATGCAGAGACACAAGGCACTGGGGAACGTCTCTCCATCCTGTTATTCCTACCCATGCAGCCTGAACTCCCTGGCTCCTTTACCACCTTCTCCTTTTTCTCTCGTAGACCTGAACTCCACATAGGGCCATTATATTGTCAAAGGATGGTACCAATATAGTATTTCACAAATACCTGTCAAATCTGACCCACCATCAATTACAAAATGCAGGATTATTTTATGTGCCTCTAAATAATTAACATTGCCAATTAAACTATGACATCTCAGGACCAGATTGCCTATTGGTTACATCACTGGACTCCCACATAGTTGACTGTCATTTGAGTTCCAGCCCCAGAGGCTTAAAACTTACACCACATGCGTGTGTGCATGCCCAAAATCCTGAGAGTAGAGTGAAGGAGAAGGGATTGTAGTATGGTTATGCCCCCTGGGGGGGGGAGGTGATTTCTCACTTTCTGTCTATTTCTGTGTCTCCAGTGAGCTCACATGCCCAATAGCAAAAATCTCTAAAAAACAAACAAAAAAATAAAAAAACTATGACATCTCATTGGTAGGAAGACATTCTGATTTCAGGAGTGTTAAATATTTTTTTTAAATATTTTAGAATTAGTGTAGTACAACAGAATATTTTTCTTGATGAAAATTAAAAAGTACAAAACATGGGTCTTATCCTTATTTCACAGCTTTGTGAAGAGCCTGGAAGCCAGTAAATAAATATTTATCAAATGAATAAATGCATACATGAATAAATGGATCACCTCTCAGCCACATTATAATGAGAGTCTATCATTTAAAAAGAAAATTTGATACCATAGGAAACCCAGGCTAAAAATTAAGTAACTCATTTCACCAAATCCTCCATTTCAAATTCACTGAAGAACATGAACTTCCCCACAAAAAGTTTGTTGCCACTGAGAGCCAATCATAGATTTGGGAAGTTAAGTGTCTACTTAATAGCTAGTTTCAAAGTAGACACTATTTTTAAGTGTGCAGTATCTGGGACCATAAAATGTAACATGCTTATTCAGGAACATCTGCAGCACCCTCAGGGCACACTCTGAGTTCCTATTAGCTAGGAGACAGCGTTGGCGTCTTTGATATTGGGACTACAGATCCGTTTAACAGTACCTTCTCTTTTCTTTTTACCACTAAATTGGCTATAGACTCCTAGCCACTTCCTGGAACTCAACCAATTCCTGCCTGGTGATGAGGATGAAGGCCAGTGAGTCACAGTCCCCGTAAGTTTTTTCCATTAAAAGAATTCAACCTCCGCTTCTTTCCCAGAGTAGCTCCCAACAGCAGCTCTGCCCTACACATTGCAATTAAAACTAGTGCATTTCAGGCCCAGCAGATGGCATGACGGTTACGTCACTGGACTCCCACGTAGTCAATAACCATTCGAGTCCAAGACCCGGCGGCTTAAAACTCACACCTGGTGCATGTATGTGTGTGCTTAAAATCCTGATCCGAGAATGGAGGGAAGGGATTGTGGCGTGGCCATCCCTCCTGGGGTGATTTCTTGATTTCTCTTTTTCTGTCTCTCCAACAAGTGTACTCACCCTATAACAAAAATCTCTCTTAAGAAAAAAAAAAACTATCACATTTCATCACAGGTTACAGAGATATACATTAGATTAAATACATAGATAAAAAAGAACATGAGCCAGCTGGTGGTGTGGCAGTTAGGGCAGCAGGATCCCACATGACCCATCGAGCAGTTTGAATCCTGGACCTGGCACCTTGACAATTGCACCAGGCACATGTGCATACATGCCCAAAATCCTGAGAGGGAAGGGACTGCAGTGTGGTCATCCCCCTTGGGGGAGAGGGGATGATTTCTCACTTTTCCCCTCTCTCTCTCTCTGTCTGTCTTTCTCTAACAAGTGCATGTGTCCTATAGCAAACAAACAAACA
Source organism: Tupaia belangeri chinensis (assembly GCF_000334495.1). Lineage (NCBI taxonomy): Eukaryota > Metazoa > Chordata > Mammalia > Scandentia > Tupaiidae > Tupaia > Tupaia belangeri. The sequence goes on along the minus strand of NW_006160082.1, from coordinate 3,302,280 downwards.
AACAAACAAAAAAACCAAAGACTATAGAAGCAAAGGGTAGGACCAGAAGGTGGCATGTGGTTGAGGCACTGGACTCCCACATGGCTGACTATGGTTGGAGTTCCAGACCTGTAGCTTGCTTTCTCGCTTTCTCTCTCTCTCTCTCTCTCTCTCTCTCTCTCTCTCTCTCTTTTTCTCTCTCTCTCACATGTGAATTAATATTAATAGCAATATAATTATATTACATTATATTATTATTAATAGCAATATAATTATATTATTAATAGCAATTCTATTATATAAGTATTAATAGCAATATAATTATTATTAGAGCTAATAAATAATAAAATTAATTTTAAAAAGAAGCAAAGGGAAAATGGATGAATTTTGGAGATTCATAACTTCAGAAGGTTCTCTGGAGAAAATTTACAGGGGGTCACCCTTTCCTTTGCTCTGCAATGGAAATACTGAGTTTTGGACCATACTCTGTTGTCTTCCTCTGCCCTTTGCTTGAATAGATTCATATTGCCTTTCTGTGTAAAAGCAGAATTGCATCCACAGCTGCCAACCACGAGATCCATTTCTGGTGGAAAACAAGGGATTAAAGTAGAAGAATTTTGGGTCAGCTCCATGGCCTGGTGGTTAAGGTGGCTGGATCCCACATGACTAGAGGCATTAGAGTCCTAAACTGGCAGCTTGAGAAACACCTGGGTGCGTGTGTGTGTGTGTGTGTGTGTGTGTGTGCGCGTGTGCGTGTGTGTGCTCAAAATCCAGAGAAGAGAATGGAGAAGAAGGAATTGCAGCAAAACAATTCCCCATAAGGGTTGCCTTCACCTCTCCTTCTCTAACTCTCTGCATCTCTCAAATGAATACAAGTACCCAAAAAAATTAAAAATAGAGAAATTTTGTCACATAAATGACCCCAAATGTGGGAGCATTAGAGAGGAAATAAGTACTTTTTTTAAAGTTTTTTCCATGAGCAAGAGAGCAGAGATAGACAGAGGGATAGAACCCTCAACAAGACCTCAACATCAAGATCCCTTCCACAGGACCAGCAGTTAGTGTAATGCTCCCATGTAGTCCACCGCAGTTCGAGTCCCGGACCGGGTGGCTTAAACTCACGCCAGGTGTGTGTGTGTGCATGCTCAAGATCCCAAGAGGAGAAAGGAGAAGGGATTGCAGCATGGCCATCCCCCCCGGGAGGTGATTTCTCACGTTCTGTCTCTCTGTCTCTCTCTGTCTTTCTGGTGAGGGGGCACGTCCCCAAAAAAAAAAAAACCCCAAAAAAAAAAAAAAAAAAAAAAGAGCCCCTGCAGACCCAGCCATTCCTGGATTGTGCACGTGTGTGTGACCAGCATACTTAAAGAAGTCTCCAGAGGTAAACCCCAATACCTTCCCACAGGGTCAGCTTTGCAGAGCATCGTTTTACCTTTGTGCCACCATCCGGCTCTCCCTACTTTATAGATAAAAATGAGTCACTCAAATTACTTTTCTCAGAATCCTGAGGGCCAGTTTCCCAGGACACGTTACCCTTGTACAAGTCAAGAGCAATAATGTCCATTTTCAGTGTGACCTCCATGCCTCTAGGGCATGAAAGTCCACACAGAAACAATACGGCTATTCATCTTCATGTATACTTAAAGACAAAAGAAATTAACTAGAGCATGGATGCCTCTGGTCCTTCATGAGATGAATAGCCTGTAGGAAGCCTCCCCATCCCTCACTCATCATGTGCTGAAATGCAGTCATCATCCCTTGCCCCTGCCATCCAGTCAATGCTCTCCACTACTCCATGCCTCGCCGCTCTCCTCGTAATTTAAGAGACGTGATGGACTCACTGTGCTGGCAGCCAGTCGGTCCTGAGCCCTCTGCACTGACTGTCCATTTAGACCTTTCTTCAGTCTCCCCGTGGCCCCTCTAGCTCAGACCTCTGTCACAGCCACCATGTACGACCTCATTACTTCTCACTCAGATCACTGCAGCTTCTTCCTAAGACTCTCTAGCTTGCAGTTATCCCTCCCGCCCATTCATACTATGTACACCCACCTAGTTCCTTCTGAAAGGGCAACGTGTAACAAGCCATGGCTTTCCATAGCTCCTGATTGTCTGTGAAAATAAATCCAGGCTCATCCTGGCATCTAATCTTCTTTTCCACCTTCATCTGGCCACTGCTCCACCAAATGACTAGAGACTTGCTTTTCCCCAAGCAGGTGCCTTTGTTTCCTTCTCTGAGGCCCTGCTAAGTCCCTTCTCTGTGCAGGATGCCCTCTGTCCCAGCTCTGTGCATCATCTCATCCTTCACAGTCCATCTGCAATGCCACGTCATCTAGGAAGCCTTCCCTGGTACCCAGAGCTGGCTTTGAACCCTTCTGCCGTAATCTCTGTGCATACGCCTACTGCATCTCTCCCATGGTCTTTATCTTACTCTGCCTCCTGCTTCACCCTTTGGTTTCTACTTTATGCCTCTCTATGACACAGTAATCTTCTCCACAGCCACAAAAGCACCATACAGCATCTGGCCAACACTTGCCGAAGTGAACTGAATTTGAGGAGCGCTTACCCAACCCCAGCGCCAGAGAGGAAACGCACTCAGCTGCTAGCTGATGGCAGATGGCATAATTAAAAGCTGCTTCACACGACTAGGATTGGGCTCACTAGCCTACATCTCACTGTCTTACAGGTGTGCCGTTCTCTCCCTGCTTTATTTGAAATCCATTAAGAGTAAAGACCGCATCTAATTCATAGTTTCGTCTCCTCGAGCACAGGGGTTTGTACATACTAAGTACCTGATAAATGTTGCCTGAATCCATCCACGCAATTTCATCATGTCACAACTACAGAGCTGTCACAGTGCCCTGAGTGCTCCCAAAATCGTAGCATATGAAATGCTAGTGGTAGACAAGGTGATGGTAGATGATGTGCAGAGATGATCCTTTTCCAATGGCATGGGTTTATTTTAACTTGCACTAGGAAAAATAGAACTAGCATAAGATACCTATGATTTCACAGGTACTCTTACCCGGGGTAAGGTTAGTTTTTTTATTGTTTTGTTTTTTTTTTTAAATGGGAGGTAAATTTAAAGGAAAGTATTAAGTAGTGGTAGATACTACTGCTTAGAGTAAAGCTAATTTATTTAAGTTTTTAAAAGCAAAATCAACTGGGCCACCAAGTGGCATGGTGGCTAAGATGCTGGATCCCACATGGCTGACTCTGCAGCTCAGTCCTGGACCTGGTGGCCTCAAAAACACACCAGGCACATGTGCATGTGTGCCCAAAATGTTGAGAGAGTGGAGGAGAAGGGATTACAGCATGGCCGTCCCCGGGGGGGGGGGCGGGGGTGCGATTTCTCACTTTCCCTCTCACTCTCTGTCTCTCTCTGGTGAGCACACTCATCCTTTAGCAAAAATCCTTAAAAAATTAAAAAGTTAAATCAACTTAAAGAAAATTAAGTAAATCATTGAACTACTGATATTTTAAGATGACTCTCCCAAATATTAAAAAGTAAAGGTGTCATAGAATAGTCCAAAGTTTGAGAAACTGGGACCAGCAGATGAAGTAATGGTTATGTCACTGGACTCCCACGCAGACAACCACAGTTCAAGTCCTAGACCGGCAGCTTAAAACTCACGCCAGGCACATGTGCATGTGTGCCCAAAATCCCATGAGGGAACTGGAGGAGAAGGTGTTTCGGGGTGACCATCCCCCCTGCAGTGTCATTTCTCACTTTCTGTCAATCTCCCTCTTTTCTTTTTTTTTTTTTTTTTTTTTGCATGTGCCCTATAGCAAAAAAAAAAGAAAGAAAGAAAGAAAGAAAGTTTAACAAACCTTGCTCTAACTTGTATTTCCAGTTTGAAACTGGTTTTGTTCCCAAAGGCACTCACTGCAAGATTTATCCATCACAAATATTCCTTCATGTTACATCAAGTCTCAGAAACCCCAGGTAGCTCCCGTGACCAGCCTGATCTCATGTCCTCTACTGACAGTTACTGACAGTTCGCATTTCCCTAATCCTCTTTTCCAAGCTCCCTTTTGATTCCCCCTCACTGTCTGTTGGGCAAGGCTCCCCAATGTGCACCGTCTTGCCTGTGCTTAAATAGTCCTTCCTTCCCTCTCTTCACCAATCCACACACATTCCTTCCAGAAATGCGAGTTCAAAACTACTCGCTTTCAGGATCAGCAGTTAGCGTAATGGCTATGTTGCTGGACTCCCATGTGGTCAACCGTAGTTCGAGTCCTGGACCTGGTGGCTTAAACTCACACCGAGCGCATGTGCGTGCATGCCCAAGATCCCAAGAGAAGAACGGAGGAGAAGGGATTGCGGCATGGCCATCCCTCAGGGGGGATGATTTCTCGCTCTCTGTCTTTCTGGCGAGCACATGCTCCCTATAGAAAAAAAAAAAAAAACACTCTCCAAAAAAAAAAAAATCACTTGCTTTCTTTCACTTCTTATTCTATCTCCTTAATTTTTTTAATTTTTAAATTTTAATTATGATTTCTGGTGTACATAGAATCAGTATATATCTCTGTGGGCTACAGAATGGTTTTTTAAGATGTGTATACAATGTATAGAATCAAATCAAGAATATACCCATATTCCTCTACAACACTGAACGTTATATTAGCCTGTGTGCATTTGCTAACAAGTATTAATCCATCTAGTACCACATGTTTTTATCCACATGTATGTTTCATCGCCCCCTTAGACTATGACTTTTATAAGGACAAAGACTGTATCATTGTGTCAGTCAGCCTACAAGACTGCTGAGCATATCACAAGCACTCAACATATGTATCATCATAGAATAAACCCAAAGTCAACATGTCTAGAAAACGTCTAACACTGGGTGACTACCAACTAATCAAACATGGACCTTGGTATAGAGTTCACCTACCTACTGCATCACCCAAGCGGGGTTCTTACTGCATTCATCACAGAGACTCAGTTTGAATAGTTTTCTTGCACAATGAATCTGGGATCATCATAAGAATCTACCTTCAGGGTACAATACCAAGGAAATGACTCAATCTAGATTCATCCCTAATACTTTAAACAAACTTAATTATACTTTCAAGTGAATTGGATGGAGTCCAAATTTCCAAAATTCAGAAAAATTTTGCCTTGAAAATTAATGTCATTTATTATATTTTCTAAAGAAATAAGAAGTCCCTTATTCTGATTTTCAGGGTAAAAGAGAAATGAAGATTTCCTACTGATAATTCAGCCTCCAGAAAACAACCTAGCGTGGCGGGAGAGGTGGGAGGCAGGAGAAGATTCCTCATGGTTCCTGCAAACTAGTCATTTTAGGGTAAAAGAGAAATGAAGATTTCCTACTGATAATTCAGCCTCCAGAAAACAAGGTAGAGTTGTAGGGAGCTCCTCTAGCCTTCTATTTCTTCTCTGTGCCTCTGTCACTGTCTCTCCCTGCTTCTGTCTTCTCATTTTTTGGTAATTTTTCCTTTTTAAAATTTTTTTAAAGGTAAAGTTTTCTCTTGCTCTCAGCTCCGTCTTTTTCTCTTGTTAATAATCTCCTCTGCTCCTTCCACCCAGGCAGGAGAGGCAAGAGGCAGGCCTTCAGGAGAAGATTCCTCATGGCTCCTGCAAACTAGTCATTTCGTGTGCCACAAGGTTTTCTCTTTTGTGTTTTTTTTTTTAAAGAAAAATAATTATCGTAATTTTTTTCCTTCTTTTTTTCTGTTTCTTTGTTGTTCTTTCTCTCTCTCTTTTTCATTTTCTTTTTTCTCATCTCTCCACTCCTCAATATCCATTGACTGTGTTTCTAGATGGATCTAAGGGCACTGTAGCTAAACATTCAAATACTATTAGGGTTAACATATTCTTCAGTATCTACTGAATCTGCTACACAAAGCGATCACAACAGAATGGCAAAGAAATTCCAGATCACCTGTTTCTACTTGTTTCTGAACGTTCAAATTGAACTTCAAGAATTAGGAAGAAACACACCATCCATCAGGTGACTAGAAATCACCACAGGACCACAAGAAATATGGGAAAGCAAGAAAATACCTCTCCTCCAAGGGAAAAGAATAACTCTTCTTCATCCACAAGCAGTTCAATGGAAATCATGGAAATGTCTGATAAAGAATTTAGAATATTCATAATGGTGAAGCTAACAGAGATGAAAGAGAAAAGAGACAATGAACTGCAGAAAGAAAGGAGAAAGAAACTGACAAGTTCCAGGAGGTGAGGAAAAAATTCTTGCAAGATCTAAAAGAGGAATTACACACTTTAAAAAAGAACCAAACAGAACTGTTAGAGATGAAGACTATAGTACAGGAAGTCAAAATCTCCCTTGAAAGTATTAAAAGCAGACTAGATCATACAGAAAATCGACTCTCAGACATAGAAGAGAAAATTGCTAGCCTAGGAAAATCCACCACAAAGACCGAGAAAATTGCCCCAAAAAATAAGAAAAATATATGAGAAGTACTAGATACCATCAAACATCCAAACATCCAGATAATTGGCATTCAAGAAGGCAAAGAGATTCGTAAGGGAATTGATCATCTATTCCATGAAATCCTGAAAGAAAATTTTCCAAACTTAGAGAGGCATTCAAAGATTCAGTCCCAAGAAATACAAAGGACCCCAAATAGAATCGACCCAAGAAGATCTTCTCCTAGACACATTATAGCCAGAATGACCAAAACCACAGAAAAAGACAAGAGACTAAGATTGGCAAGAGAGAAACGGCAAGTTACCTACAAAGGATATCCCATCAGACTAACAGCAGACCTCTCATTGGACACAATGCAAGCGAGGAAAGAACGGGAAAATATATTCAAAGTGTTAAGGGAAAAGCAATTACAACCGAGAATACTGTACCCAGCAAGATTATCCTTCATATGGGAAGAAAAGACAAGAATATTCTCAGATTATCAAAACTTGAAAGAATTTACCAGCACCAGACCAGATCTCCAAGAAGTTCTCATGGGGTTGCTATGTCAGGAAAATTAAATGTAGTCACACAGAAATAAAAGTTCAAAAACTAAGAAAATGGCCAACTTAATTATAGGAACAAGTCTGGAGTTGAATATTATATCCCAGAATTCAATCAGGAAGATCAATCCACAACACAAGATAGATTAAGTACATGAGTCTGAACTGGTGAA
>NW_006160082.1:3288438-3295084 GCF_000334495.1 Tupaia belangeri chinensis | reverse complement strand
TTTAAGCAAAGTTCCTTAGCATTTCTTTGATTTAAGTTAAAACTGGTTTTCTTAATAGTACCAAGTGAACTTGCTATTGAAAGTAGTTAGATTATTTAAGAAATTGTGTGATCAATATGGGGGGGCGGGGGTAGTGGAAGACAACTGTAGACACCAGCAGATAGTGTGAGAAGAGGGTGGGAAAGGACGGGTGATCAGAAATAGGGGTAAAAAAAATACTAGAAATAGAAAAGTTTTGGTAATAACATGTATGACAAAGCCACTATGCAGTATATTCTGGATGGGAAATCACATTTTGTATGCTGTGACGATGCTTAGGGAATGAATGTAAATTAAGTTTAAAAAAAAAAAGAAAAGTTTCAGAAAAAAAACTAAAACTTTTTTTCTTGAAATTGAAAAAAAAATGCATTAAAAATACTTATTCGATGAGTGCAGTAAGATATGTAGCCCCAGCTAGGTGCTACTTTATAGGATGTTCATTCTACTCACTGAGGTTCATGCCTAAAGTTGGACTTGTGTTCATGGAAATGTATATATCAGCTGTGCTTGCTATGAAAATATTTAGATTATTAAGATCTTTAGTGACTCAATAAAATGAGGGAAGGAAAAAGTATAGAAAGCAAACATAGATACCAGAGACAGTGTGGGAGGAGAGTGGGAGATGGCAGAGGGTAAGAGATAGGGAATCAAGGATGGGGGGAAAAAAGCAAAACATACAGGAAACAAGAAATGGAAAATTATTTGTTGATGATAACATGTATATTGATGTGCTTGATTGAACCAATATACAGTGTACTCTGGATGGAAAATCTCATTTTGTATGCTGTAATGATGTACAGTGAATGAAAGTAAATAAATAAATTTAAATTTAAAAAAAAGAAGTCCCTGATTCTATATTCTACTCCCCTTTTTAAATATGTTAAGGATTTTCCCGTCGCCATCTGAGCAAATACAGACCAGTAGTTATAAATATAGATTTTGGATTCATTCAGGCCTAACTAGACTCTCAATTCTACCATTTACCAGCTCCAGAACTGGGGGAAAATTCATTTATACAAATAACAAACATTAAGAGAAAGTTACCACTGGATCTGACCTTCCTAAATCAGTGTTCTCCTCCATAAATTGCGAATGGTAGCATTCTCCAACAATAGAGACATTGTCAGGATTAAGTAAGATAATGTATACAAAATGCGGGGTACCCCTCCAGATTCCTAGTAACAAATATTTGTTAGTTACTGCTGACATTATGATGGTCATCATTATCTTCAGTCTTCGTAGAGCATGTAACACTGCTAATTAAGATTTCTTCTTAAAACTGTCTCGTTTGACTTCCTATAAGATACAGTTTTAGTGTTCTTGGTTTATTAATTTATTTAGTTTTAGTTTATTCGGCTAATAGAAATTTTTTCAGAGAGTTACAGACATAATGCAGAGAACTGTAACAATGTGTGATGACAGAAGGTGCCCAGCAGGAGTGGGGAGTTAAAGAAACTTCTCTGAGGACCTGACATTTGTGCTGAGATTCTGGAGGTGAGGAGGAAACAATCATATGAATACCAAAGAAGAAAATTCTAGAAGGGGGAAAAAAAAAAAAAAAAAAAAGAAAAAGAAAAAAAAGTGGAAAGATGTGGAACAATTCTTTAGATCATATAGTAAGAAATACAAGGACTAATGTCTAGCTGCAGGCATGGTTGGATCCAGGAGCTTGTATGCTATTATTAGGACTTTGTCTTTCCCCTTCTTTTAGGTCTGCTTTCCTCTGTTCTTTGATTTCATTCTTAGTCCATTCTTAGTAACGAATGTCCTAAGAGCTCAAGGGAATGTCATCACTGTAACAGGCTAGCAGTACTCTAAAATTTAAGAGTATATTTTCTGATACTGACATAAACCTTTGCAACCAAACAGGCCCTGCAAAAGCCCTAGATAAGGGGAGCTTGGTTTATTCAAAGAACAGAAAGAAATCCAGAGAGAGCTTGGTCCAAATGGCTTAAGATGAAATTTGAAAAGAGGTTAACAACAGCCAACACACACTGCTTTGCAGACCAGCACCCGAAACAGAGTTTATGCCAAGAGGAAAGAGGCACCATTAAAGAACCTTAAGCAGAGGGCATGACAGAACCCTGGTTTATATTTTTGAAAGGTCATTTTGGCTGCTCCATGGAAAAATCAATCACTAGGAGCAGAAGAAAAGAGACCACTAAAAGGCTATGTCAGCCATAGACGGAGACGCTGCGTGGAACAAGGGAGGTGGGAGACACGAGCAGGTTTCCATGTGGTCCATGGTTACAGTGGACAGGAGCTGCTGGTGAGCAGTACGAGGATGGCGGGTGGGGAGAGAGCGGACTCGCACACCACACATAGACTCCAGATTTCAGCTTCCCCATTCATTGAGATGAGGAAGGCTTGGGGAGGAGAGCTATGGGAAGGAAAGTCCATAGTTCTGGTTTAGCCTCTGTGGTTGGAGAAGGCCATGAGGCATGTGAGCAGAAATGTCAAGAAGGCAGTTAGATGTGTGAGTCTGGAGGGATCCATTTAGAATCCATGGAATCTATGTGGTATTGTGGGGCTGCTAGGTCCCCTCAGGAGAGTCTACAGACTGAGACAGGAACAGCCTCGGATCTAAGTACCTGGGCAATCAGCAACAGGGAAGGAGCCAACAGAAGTGGCCAGGAAGGTCAAAGGAAAATCCAGAGGAAATAATTTCGCAAAGCAAGTGACAGAAGCGAAGTACTTTAAGGACAGGGTGACCCACTGTCAAAACTGCTGCAATGTGTCAAGGATGTGTGCCAGACACTGCCCAGGGCTTCCACCTGAGCCCTCCCCGTCCTGGCTAACAGACCCCATTTTAATTAGATGTTGAGCAGCATTTCAAAGAAGGTGGGCCCACTCCTGAGACTCAGAATGAATCCAATACAGATATACCATTCCCCTTTTTCTTTGCCAGCACTGATACGAGATCCAGCTTGCAAGAGGTGTGTGTGGGATTGTCGGGGGTGGGTGCAAATCTCCACAAAGACAAGAGACACATTGGGAAAAGTTCGCTTAACTTTTTTTTCTTGCCTTTACTCATTTTATTTATTTATTTAATGAGAGATGGAGACAGGCATCTCCAACAGAGTCTACGCACATAGTCCACCTCGTCTTGGCCAGCTCAGGCTGGGGTGTGCACATGTACTCAGTGTGCACACGGAGGTCCTGGAGTGTGAACTCAGAGCCTTCCCACGCGGCATCACCACTGCACAAACACCCATCCCCCATCCTTGCTTTTGGGTGACATAACGCCTGCTGGAGCTGTTGAATTCCTCTTACCATCATCCAGGAGCCTTTGCCAATGTGGTAAAGGGAGGCAAGGCAGGAAGCTGAGAAGCCTGGATTCTTTTTTTTTTTTTTTTTTTTTTTGGAGAGGTTTTTGCTATAGAGCGCGTGCGCTCGCCAGATAGACAGAGAGAGACAGAGAGACAGAAAGCAGGAAATCACCCCCCAGGGGGGATGGCCACGCCGCAATCCCTTCTCCTCCATTCTCCTCTCGGGATCTTGGGCACGCACGCACACGTGCCCGGCGTGAGTTTAAGCCACCGGGTCCGGGACTCGAACCGCGGTTGACCACGTGGGAGTCCAGCGACATAGCCATTACGCTAACTGCTGGTCCCAGAAGCCTGGATTCTTGACAGTGTTACAAAACAGCTGAGTCAGCCCTGAATGCCCTTGTTCAGTGAACACAGAACTCCCTTAACAGGCCACATCTAGATTGTGTAAGCCACTTTTAGTAGGACATTCTGCAACATGCACCTGAAAGCACCCTAACTGATACTTAGGATAAAAGAACAGAAAGGAGGTGCGATGTCCACTGGCAACCTTGGTAAGGGCAGTCCCTGTAAAGCAGTGGTGGCACAGAAGGAATATGGGATGACTTCAGATCACTTTTTCCAAACATTTTGCTGTGAAGGGTGTAAAGGAATTAGTGGTGGCCAGAGGGAACGTAGGGTCAAGGGGGATAATAGGAGATACTAAAGCCCATTTGCATGCTAGTGAAATGACTAGAGGAGAAAGGGGTGTCCAAGGAGCTAAGGGGTCCCCAGATAAGTAGAGCAGCTGGCCTTAGAGCAGAGGAACAAGGTGGGACTAGCGTGTACTAACACAGGTAGTCTGGCAGACTTGCTGTGGGAAATGAGGCTGTTGACTGATTATTTGCTTTATTTCCCAAGGACATGTGAGAGGCTCAAAAAGTAAAATGTTTCTCAAGACCTCTCTAAAATGCTCTCTTCAGACAACACAATGGCCTTGTGGTTAAGGGGGCCAGATCCCTCACGGTCAACCATAGCTCAAGTCTTGGCCTCGGCAGCTTGAGAAACATGCCCAGCACACGTGCATGTGTGCCCAGAATCCCAATATCCCAATAGAATGGAGGGATGGAGGAGAAGAGTTTGTGGTGTGACCATACCCCTCTGTGGGTGCTTTCTCCTTCTCTCTCTCTCTCTCTCTCTCTGTCTCCCTCTGGCAAGCACAAACTCTTACGACAATTAAAATGTGAAGTCTTTTCTGACTCGTCTCCACTTCCTCCTTCACACGCTCACAGAATCGAATCCTTCTCTTCAAGAGTAGGTATTCTGCCTTGTGTCATATGCAGTATGAGTTCCCCAGATTATCAGAATAGATGCTCACTGAGAGCAGGAACCATCTCATTAACTTCTCAGTATTGATCACAGAGCCCGGCACACATGTTTAATAGACAGACTGAATTCAAATAGAGTCTTACTTTGGTGGGGTAAGAAAGACAGTTGACCCTCATTATTCACATTCCACATTTGCAAATTCTCCTACTTGCTAAAACTTATGCATAGCCCCTAAATCAATATTCACAGCACCGTGTAGTCATTCACAGGCATGCAGAAAGCAAGGAAAAACTGTTGAGCCCCCTGATGCACACTCCCCCAACTGAGACCGAGCAAGGCCACGCTACCTTCTTGCTTCAGTTCTCATATGGAAAACAAGTGTCTTTTTCATGATTTGTTGAATGTCATGTCTTTCACACTTTTGTGGTTTGGGGTGGTGATTTCACTGTTTAAAATCACCCTTGAGCAGACTGTTGCAGTACTGTCTAGTATTTCTAGGTGTAAGAACATGTGGGATACCTTACAGAGAAAATGTGTGTTAGATAAGCTTTGTTTGGATATGAGTTCATCCACGCTTATTGCCATAAGTTTAATGTTAGTGAATCAACAATATAAATTTTAAAAGACGTTTTTAAATAGAAACACACATAAAATAAAGTTACGTATTGATCTGTTGGTAAAAGGTTGCATCCAAAGGCTCACAGGAACCTAACCCTGTATTTCCCCTAGAAGTCATTGCTAATCCAATATTTGCAGTAACTGTTAATCAGTAATTGCTAATCCAATATTTGCAGTAATTTTAAAGAACATAATAATTACCATAAACAATGAGAATTAACTGTACTTATTTGATCCTCTTCTGAGAAGAATAGTTGTGGAAACAAATGGTTTGATAAGACTGGGATGAGCCTCATCAAGCCTTAACCTCTCTTTCCATGTTTTACAGCAGCACCAGAATTTGTGCTGACAATGCCTAGGGAAGAAAGCTGCAGATTAGCCGTAGATTAAATCCCCCGGGACCCAATAAGCCTGCCTGTGAAGTTGAGCACCCTGAGCTGCTAGGTCCCTCATTTCCACCATTAAAGCTAGCTGGCTGGGGCATAAGGCAGAGAAACAAGGAAAGGGCAAAGCTTTACTGTATGTCTTCATTTGGGTTCCCCAGGAGCTAATCCTACCATAAGGATTTGAGCACAAGTAGTTTGGGAGGGGAAGAACGCACCCATAGGGGATTTAAAAAGAGAGACAAGGATGGGAAGGCAGCCACAAAAACCAATAAAAAGTACAATATTTAGCTAGCTACCACTGTGGGCAAACAGAATTTCTCCCACAGGGGAAACTGGGAACCCCATGCAAAATACATTCCTGAGCCTGAGAACTTGAGACTGAGGACTACAGACTGAGGGAACTGGGGTGTTTATGCATCATCTCCCATCCGTCACCAGTTAGGGCCTACTTTTAGGGTGCACTAACTCACCAGCACTTCTTGCCTTTTATGGGAGCAGCCATGAAGACTGTCAAGAAAAAAGATAAGGACTGGCTCCCTAGGACAGTGGTTACGCGTCGTACAGAGAGAGCTGGATCCCACATGGATGACTTGAGTTCAAGTCTCGGCCCCAGGGGTGTACGTGCAGTCACATGCCCATGCCCATATGCCCAGGACCCTAATGGTAGGGAGAATTGGAGGGAAAAGGATGGTCATATGACACCCTCCCCTTTTATGCATGCGCACACCTCTCTGGCATAATGAAAGACAAGTTTTGTTTTGTTTTTTTCCTTTCAGTCAAAGGCAAAAAAATAAAGCAAGAATGAACAATCATCCAGCACGTGTTAAAATGGTAAGAGTGAGAGGATAAGGACAGGTACTGGCACGTCTGCTGTGTCATACAGGGGCTGACGCTGAATGTCTCACATAAACCAAGACCAGGAATGGGACAACTTCCATGAGAAAATTATAGTAGATAAAATTCCTACAAAACAAGCCCATACCTGCTACCAAGTCCTGGAGTCTTTTTTTTTTTTTTTTTTTTTTT
>NW_006160082.1:3275917-3288335 GCF_000334495.1 Tupaia belangeri chinensis | reverse complement strand
TTTTTTTTTTTTTGGAGGTTTTTGCTATAGGGTGCATGCGCTCGCCAGAAAGACAGAGAGAGACAGAGAGACAGAAAGCAAGAAATCACCCCCCAGGGAGGATGGCCACACTGTAATCCATTCTCCTCTCGGGATCTTGGGAATGCACACACACATGCCCAGCATGAGTTTAAGCCACCTGTTCCAGGACTCGAACCGTGGTTGACTACATGAGAGTCCAGCAACATAGCCATTGCACTAACGGCTGGTCCCACCAAGGCCTGGAGTCTTTATGTGCTTTCAGCTGATTGGCTAATTGAAAGGCCAATTCCTACTTGTTTTATGTCAAAGTAAGGTTTTACAGTGATTCTAAAGAAACCTGGTAGAAGCAAAATGGAAAGCTCATTTACAATTTTTTAATGATCTGATGGGAATTCTTCTCTAGAATAACATGTGAGCAAACAGAGCAAAATAGCAGCAGTGTGAGGAAACACGGAGGAAGATGTGCTGTCTCACCATCATAGACCAGTTTCCTGATGACCAACAAAGATACAACTTGTTGCCCAAAAGCTGGCTGGTAGTAGGCCTAGCCCTTCCACAAACACCTGTGTCCAACATCCCCACTGCTATCACAGGAACTGAGGAATGGACACTCCATGGGCCGTCTCAAGAAGATTCCTGAGGCTGGGGGAAGTGAGGCATGGGGGAGCCATCTTATTGGCTTAGGTAACTAGATTTCTGGGCTTCGAACCTCCAAAATATATTTCTTCCATTGTTTTTATTTCTGGTCTGTTTACATCATAACCCTAGAGAAATGGACAAAATAACTAGGCTGGGTAACCGACATCTCAGAAGCTACCAGGTGAGTATACAGCCATGAACCATATCCTCCACCAAGTGATGGAGAACTCAGAGTTCTATGAGGAAGGTCCTGACAACAAGGAGGTGCCAGGGCTAAGACACAGGGCATCCAGCCACTCCTCGAGGGACACACTCGTCTACACAAAGATGGTGCTTGGCACCATGCAGAGGCCCAGTCAGACCAGTGAGTGAATGAGAAGAGCCAAGATCTTGCCTTAGAACCACAGCAGACCTGGGTACAAATCTCAGCTTAAGGCCTTTCAGGTTCAGTGGCTATGACCAAGTTAATACACTGTTAGCTTGTTACCTCATCCTCAAAATGAAGCTAATACTACTATCTCAGACATCTCTCTACTTCTTCATTCAAAATAGACATGATTGCTAATGACAGAAGTGAACCTTGCAAACATTACACTAAGTGACAGAAGCCAATCACAAAAGGCTATGTTGTATGATGCTATTTATGAGAAATGTCCAGAGGGGTGATAGTGGTTATGGCACTGGACTCCCACATAGCCAACCACAGTTAGAGTCCCTGACCCAGTGGCTTGAAAAAATCACACTGGGTGTGTGCACATGCGTACCCAAATTCTAGGATGAGAGTGGAGGAGAAGGGATTGCAGTATGGTTATCTCCTTGGGGGTGATTTCTCACTTTCTCTCTCACTGTCTCTCCAGAGCAGGCAAAACCATGGAGACAAAAAGAACATTAGTGATCACCTGGGGAGGGGCGGGATTGAGATAAATATGGAGTGACGCTAATGGGTATGGCGTTTCTTTTTAGACTTGCAAAGATTTTATAAAAGTTGCTAGTTATGAGAATTGCACAACTCAATAAATAGACTAGAAACCACTCCGTTGTACATTTTAAATAGGTGAATTTTATAGTATGTAAATTATATCTTTAAAAAGTGTTAGGACCAGCAGATAGCATAATGATTACATCACTGAACTCCCACATAGTCGACTGTGACTCAAGTCCTACACCTTGGTGGCTTAAACCTCATCCTGTGTGTGTGTGTGTGTGTGTGTGTGTGTGTGTGTGAGCCCAAAATCCCAAGAGGAGAATGGAGGAGGCAGGATTGCAGCATGGTCATACCCCTCAGGGGTGATTTCTTGTTTTCTGTCTCTCTGTCTTTCTGGTGAGCACGCACACCTTGTAGCAAAAATCTCTCTAAAAAAGTAAATAAATAAATAAATAAAGTTGTTCTCTAAAAATATAGATATGGAGCCCTCCCTACATGCAGCTTCTTTAAAAGCCATGAGTGTCTAGATCATTTGGCTAAACATCAGGTACCTACTGGAAGAATAAGCAGTGTCTTGGACCACTGTGAAGAGTAAACTGTACCTTCTGTGTTAACCACTAAGAGCTGTGCCTGAGGTGCAGAGCCCCTCAGAAAATGGACGTTCACAGTAACGCCATCATCGCTGCTTATGCGACGCCTCCCATGTGCCAGGCACTGTGCCCTGCTCATTGTGTGCATGGTTTCATTCAATCTCAGTTCCCAGTGGGGCGCTGTTATCATCTCTGGTTCTCAGGTAGGGAATCTTGGGCACAGAAAGGTAAGTTAGCACCTAAGTTCCGCATCTTGCACGCGGCAGAACAGAGGAACATAGGTGAGCTTTTCCACATGTTCTCACCACAGACCTCGTCTCAAGCAGCAGTTGTAGCAGTACAGCCATGGTCACCATCATCAGCACCCCGGACAGGGCTCCCTTGAGCACAAGAGAGAGAAGAGCAGAAACATCTGGCAACTGGCTCCTACAGTTGTCTCTTGGCCATGCCACAGAGAGTCCTGACAGTGGAACTGTGGCCTCACCTGATCTGCTTCAAACTCTGGGTCGGACTCCCTCTCCTGTCTCGTTAGTGGATGCCCAGCCAGTCCCGTTAGTGGATGCCCAGCCAGTCCTGCCATCTGCTGCCTCCTCCACCTCTGTGACCCAGGCTGGCCTCCTACATTCTGTTGGTCTCAGCAGCCATAACAGACAGAAATTCTCACTTCTTCCATTCAGAAGACACCTCATTGCAGACACTTTGGAAATCAACGAGTGACAAAAAGTCACCATCCGCTAGAATATGTGGGTAATATGTGCACACAGACAAGGACGCACACGTGTATACTTAAGTATCTCACATTTTGGCCTCTTGAAAGTCCTTGGAGATTAATTTGCATGCCATCATTATGGGAGAGATTTAAACTCTCTCTTCATCCTGTACACACACGAGCCACGGTACTAATTAACAACGGTTCTCAGTAAACATAAATTCAAACGAGGCAGCTCTCAGGCCTTTGAAATCGCCGAACTTTTGAACACAATGTCCCAGTGGCTTCAGAAGAATCGACCCTCATTCCATACTAAAGTATCAAACAAAACATGCTTTTGCAGAGCAATGTAACATCAGAATGGCCTTACAGTCTTCCTTACTATGATATTTTCTGAACCCCTCTGCCTTCTAAGGGACAGAAGTTGACCTGTTTGTGAGCAATGCTAAGTTTTGGCTAAATGTTAAGTTTTGCAAGTGCAGAGACTGATTTGCTCATCATTGCATTTCCAGGGCCAGAATGGCACCTGGCACAAAGAAGACGTGGCTGTACTTCCAGGACCAGAATGGCACCTGGCACAAAGAAGACGTGGTGAATTTTCACTGAACACACATGGGTGTCTTCTCTAAGAGGCTGAATGGATCTCACTCCATACTTGTTACAGACTTACAGAAAATTGAGTCTGATATCTCAGAATCAATATGCTCTAGGCTCTAACAGAACTTATAGCTCTTAGTTCAACCTATTTCCTGAAGGAAGAAAGAAAAAGAGCCGAGCACCTGGTGCATTACCACAAGGGGCTCTCCTGAATAATAGAGGTGAGTAGAGAAGGGTTCAAAGAGGGGAAGTGCTCTGTCCCCTCTTTGCTGTCTGGGCACAGCCAAGTCACCTGACCAAACTAGGCTTAGGTGTAGTCTTCCAAGAAGCCTAGGTAGGCGTGGCTCTCTCAAATGTCCATTCCACTTTGTGAAGCGCATTGAGTGTGAACAGGGCAAGCCCTGGACAACACAAGTGTGGGTTTGTTTCAGTGTCCTCCCTCTCTCTTCCTGACACCTTCTGCCTCTAGAGGCCCCAGTCTGCTCCCTCCAGGGCTCCTCAGCAGAGCCCGTCACCCTTGCTTCTGACTTTTCCTTTCCCACTGTATGCCAACCTCAGTACATACTGGTTCTGGGTTCCACTCCCTCTTGGTCCAGCTCTCTCATAAAAATGATTAACTTGGCTATCCCGATGGGTAACTGAGCATTTGCACATTGCCTTAAGGAACTGTATTTGCATTTTAACAAGATGTGTTCCAGAGATGATGTTTTAACCCATATCTAAAAGTCCACGCATTACTTTGTATACTAATCACTCAATTATGCACCCGTCTCAGTAGCTGCCTGGAGACCTTTCTGGATCCACATCCTCTGGTCTTTTTCTCCTTCCTGTGACTAGTGCCTAGCCTCATCTCTTCAGGTGCTCACTCAATAAACCTTCATAGTATGAGCAGAAGGATGAATGACAACTGTCGATGGATTAAGTAGCGGAGAGTCATGGGAAGGAGCGATGTGGGTCAGTTGTGGAAAGAGACTCATAGAGCTCCTCAAATCCCACCCCCTGTGGCTGTCTGCTCGCCTGCCTGCCTGTCTTTAGAACTAGAGCTGAATGCAGAGATTATTGCCTGACGAGCAAGCATTCATGCTTCTATAGAAACTGCATTCTCACCCTGCCAGAGAAAGGGATCGGCACATCACAGTCTCTCATTAATTCAGGCTTTTCAGAAGTCTCCCCAGCTGAGGCCACAAGGATGCGACTAGCAGGGGTCCCATGACAGTCAAAGGAGAAATACCCCAATGTCACAACAGTCCCAGAAACACTAGAAACAAAGTGACAATGAGGATGGAGGGGACACTGGCAATTTTTATTAGACTTATTATGCTAGACTGACAGCCACACGCTTTCAAAAGACATCTGAAGTACAAGAAAACACAGGCACGCCATAGTTTTTGGTTTATTGATGCATTGACTATGGTTATGTAAATTATCACAGAATCCAGGGACATGTAACAAAGGCAGGGGACAAGTGATTTTAATGAACAGAAATAAAAAATGCAATAGCCATTACTGTACAGTATACCCCCCATATGCAACCAGAAGTTAGGAATTGGTTGTCTTAAACCAAACATATTAAGAAAAACTTTTGCTTTTCTAACCATTTTTCAACAATTCCTATGATTCCACAGGACGACACAGATACCCAGGTGAGTCCAGCAGCCAGCACCATTCCTGACAGAGAACAGCTATTCCCCATACACATTTGCTGGAGCAAACACTGGATTTATGAGTGGTTTAAATAATCTTTAAAGGAGAAATATGATTGTGTCATCCTCTACTTCACACCATTCAAAGTCTTCCCATTATTCTCAGGGAAACAAAAAACAGCAAGACTCCTTAACATGAGCAACTATACCCTGCATAATCAGACCACCACCCAACTCCCCACCCACAGGTGCCATGCCAAACCTCTCTCTCCAGCCAATATCAAAGTCCACGTCTCCTGACCAGTGACCAGGCTCTTTCTGCTGTGCTTCATTGACTTTCTTGGTTCTTTCACAGCTCAACCAGGCTGTGAATGCAGGACCGTAGTTAGACACACTGAGTGCTATGAGCCCCCATCGGCATACATGGCTGCAATGAAATCTGGAGAATGTACACTATATGACTTAGCAGTAACTTTTCATAGTAACGATGAAAAACCTGAGGCGATGATGTGCATGTGGCTGTCTGAGTCTTAATGAATCCATCATGGATCCAGGAATTGAAAATGGGGAACCATGAGGTGGCACAGTGGTAATGCAACTAGACGCACAGTGAAAAGGCCCTGGGTTCATGTCCTAGGATCTCCCCAAGCATCCCCATGATCTGTCACTGGGGGTGGGCTATAGTATGAAGACTCTGCCTCCATCACTGCCTCTTTCTCTTTCTCTGTCTCTCTTACTCAGGGAAGAAATAAATAAACTTTTTAAAAAATAAAATTAAAATAAAACAGAGTCTTGGGAAGCATAGTTATTTGGCAGTTCAAATCACCCAAGTAGAAACCACCCTGTATAGAGGGGAGGGCTGAGAAGGAAATCTGGGATGAAGGAATAGAAGGGAAACAACAGAACCAGATGGTGGGGACAATGGCATGTTGGCATTCTGAGACTTTGTCGGCCCTTGGTTGCTATGGTTACAGACACCATGACACTTGGCTCCTACGTGACTGGGGCCGCAGGCAACCTCATTCAACCCATTCTCACTCTATCCTAGATCCTGTCTTTGCCACTTTGTGCCAAAGTGACATATTCAACAATGTTCAGCTCCCAATCACTCTCAAGTCCCTGGCAGTACTCAAAAGAAACTGTATTCATTCCCCTCTGCTAAGTACACAAAAGCTCCCAAACTTTCTTTAGAACATGAAATCACCTCAGGAATAAGCCAGGTGTGTCACGTTTGGGAACATGGGATCCCTAAGGCATCAGACACAGCCTGCTTCCTGGAAATCATTTGCTTAAGACTGTGCAGAAAAAAAATCAAAATCACCAAAAAATGCTTACCTAAATAAAATATGACAGGGAGCTCTAACAGCTTTCCTTCTATCAGAGCCACCATCCTGATCCTGCCACTGTGGTTACATTCAGACCTGCATTTGGTTCACACCACACAAACGTGGGGCCTGCTGTCATTGCAGAAACACTCAGCCACACCTAGACATCCGATTCCCCGGTATTTCTACTGCTCATCCTATTTTTCCTGCCTTTTATCCAAAGAGGCTGGGGAGGGGGGGGATTATTTAAAAAGAGAATTTATAAGAGAAGTGAGACTGTGAGTTTTCACATTCAACCTCTGGTATCCCACTTGGGGGGATAGTGCAGTAAATCATGTGCCCATTTTACTGTTAATATTTTACAGATTTACACAGAGCATAGCACCCAGACAAGGTAAGCTCAATAGATGCTTTTTACATTTGAATACAGTTTTGACTGGTAGGGATACTGGATCATAGATTTATACTTTATATACAACTTCATCATGCTCACTGTCTTTTCAGAATAAGATTGTAAGTGGTAAATAAAAGAAAGGGTTCTGTGGTTAAGTGAAAAATGCAGAGCTAAACAAAATTAAATAGAAGCAGGATTATTGGGGAGGGAGGGAGTACAAGGCGGAGGTAGGAGCTCAGGTTTCAAGTCGAACAGACTGGATTCAAACCATGACATTATTTGGGAACTTTAGGCAAGTTACTTAAGCTCTATAAGCCTCAGTTTCCACATTCAGAAAACAGTGATAATAATTCACCTGTTTCTTTGGATTATAAAAAGGATTATACAAGATAATGACTGTAAGCACAGTGCTCGGCAAGTATAATAGTATATGTTTGATAAATACAGGAGATCTTAAAAAGCTCATCAAATATGCATATTATGAGAAATTATGCCTGGACTTCAAAAAATGTTTGCACCAAAGTAAATTTGTACTTTAATTCCATTTTTCCATCAACTTTTTAATATACCCTTCTAATAGATGAAAAATGTTTATGATGATTTTTAAGTACCCTTGTAATAGGAAAATGTTTATGATTATTTTAAAATAGGAAGGTAAATCAAAAAAATCATGGAAAAATGGAATTAAAGTACAAGTTTGTTTTGATGCAAAATATTTTCTGAAATCAATGCATAGTTTTTCATAATACATATTCTTCATGAGTTCTTTTGGAACCCCGTCTTATGTGTGCAAATTCTTAACAATCCTCCTTTCGAAAGTAAACTTAATAATTTATACCCTCTGCCCTTCCCCAAATGTGAACTAAACTTAGTGACTTACATCTATAAAAAGAACGTGGTGGTAGTAACCATATGTGATTTCTGAAGTTAGGTCATAAAAGTCATTGCCAGTTGCTCTCTTTTAAATCATCTACTGTGGGGGAAGCCAGCCGCCATGTTGTAAGGACACTTAAGAAGTCCATAGAGAGGTCAACATTGGCAATAAATAAGCCTTCTGCCCAACAACTAGCTGTAATTTTCAAGTCACATGAGTGAATCATCCTGGAAATGAATCCTCCAGCCCCAGTGAAGTCATCAGATGATAGTACCTTTGGCCAGCATCTGACCACAACCACACAATAGGTTAGCCAGATCATCTAATTAAGCCATTCCCAAATTCCTGAACCAAGAACCTATGACACATAAATATTTATTATTGTTTTAAGCTACTAAATGTTGGGGGTTATTTGTTACACAGCACTATATAACTAATAATAGCTAATGTGCAGGATGACTTTCTAGGAAGGACTGAGCATGTGTGATCCTGCAAACTGACTTGATCATAAAACCATTTTCTTTTCTATCAGAGCATCTGATGAGATTGGCTTGTACCTCATAGAATACACTTTGGGAAATGTTAGTCTAGAATTTAATACTTTATAAAACTTGCTTGCATTTACTATCTCATTTGACCATCTCAACAACTGTGAAATCAGTGTTATTGTGATCTTTATTATATCCAAGAGAAAACTAAGGCTTGGATAGCTTGAGTGACTTGCCCAAGTTTAGACAATACTATCATCTGAACCATATGATTCATCTGATTCATCTGATCTGAATCATGTCCCCAAAAATTTCTATCTTGAAATCCTAACCCCTAAGGTGATAGTATTAGGAGGTGAAACGATTAGGTCATGAGGTTGGAGAGCACTCATGATTGGGATTAGTGTTCTTATAAAAGAGGCCCAAAAGAAACTATTTACTCCTTCAGCCAAATGAGACACAGCAAGAAGGCACCATCTATTAGCTAGAAAGAAGCTAGCTAATAGCTAGCTAAAGCAGCATGATCGTGGTACATTGATGGTTCTTAATATCTCAATCTCCCCCCCCCCTTGTCTGGCAAGTGTGCATATTCCTTGTCAATAAAAAATAAAAATAAAGGGGCCGGCAGGTTGCATGGTGGTAGAGGCACTGGAATCCCACATGGCCGACTATGATTCGATTCCCGGACCTGGTGACTTGCTTTTTGACTTCTCCCTCTTTTTCTCTGTCTCTCTCTCTCTCGTGAATGCACATGCTCTGCAGCAAATTGAATAATTATAATAATGATAAATAAAATTAAGTAAATAAACTATTATGAAAAAAGAAAAAATGTAAAAAGAAAGTGGGTCTTCACTTAATGACTGCATCTTTTTTTTTTCCTTTTTTGGAGAGGTTTTTGCTATAGGGCGCGTGTCATCCTTGATGACTGCAACTTTAACTTCAGGATGGTAAGAAAATAAATCTCTGGGGATCAGCAGTAAGCATAATGGCTATGTCGCTGGACTCCCATGTAGTCAACCACTGTTCGATTCCCGGACATGGTGGCTTAAAACCCACACCAGGCGTGTGTGCGTGCGTGCCCAGGATCCTGAGAGGAGAATGGAGGAGAAGGGATTGAGGCATGACCATCTTCCCTAGGGAGTGATTTCTCACTTTCTGTCTCTCTCTGTCTCTCTCTGTCTATCTGGCGAGTGCACGTGCCCTATTGCAAAAGCCTCTCCAAATAAATAAATAAATAAATAAATAAATAAATCTCTGCTATTTATGAACCACCCATTCTATGGCATTTTGTTACAGCAGCCTAAATGGACCAAGACAGTGAATAAAATTAGTAGAACAGTGCTCACTTCAGCAGCACATATCCTAAAACTGGAAAGATACAGAGAAGATTAGCACAGCCCCTGCACAAGGATGACATGCAAATTCGTGAAGCATTCCATATTTTTTAAACCTATGACCACAAACTATAAAACTACTGATGGAAAACACTGGGGGAACTCTGAGAGACATTGGAGTTGGCAAAGACTTCTTAAGCAAGACCCCTCCCAAAGCACAGGCAATAACCCCCAAAATAGATTACATAAAATTAAGAAGTTTCTGCACAGAGGACACAGTAATTAGTGTGAATCGACAACTCTCAGAATGGGAGAAAATTTTTGTTAACAATGCCTCAGATAAGGGACTGGTAACCAGAATATGCAAAGAAATCAAGTGGCTTCTCCGGAAGGAAATGATTAACCCAATTAAAAGATGAAAAAATAAGCTAAATAAACAACTCTCTAAGGAAGACATATGAACAGCCAAAAAGCATTTGAAAAAATACTCATCATTCCTCATCATAAGGGAGATGCAGATCAAGACCACAATGAGTACCACCTAACCCCAGTCAGAATGGTGAAGATTAAAAAAATAATAATAAAATTATAAGTGTTAGCAGGGATGTGGTGAAAGGGGAACTCTCCTACATTGTTGGTAGGAATGTAAATTGGTCCAGCTACTGTGGAGAATAATATGGAGGCTCCTCAAAGACCTTCAAATAGAACTATCATATGATCCAGCAATTCCACTCATGGGTACCTACCCAAAAGACAGAGAATGCTCAGTCAGAAAAGTGCTTCCACAACTATATTTATTGTGGTATTATTCACGATTGCTAAGACATGTTATCAATCCAAATGTCCACAAACAGAAGAATGGATTGAAAAAGTGTGGCACATATACTCCATGGAATATTATTCAGCCATAAAGAAAACAATAAGACCCTGGCATTTGACAGAAAGTGGACAAATATGGAAGATTTATTGCTGAGTGAAGTAAGTCAGGCTATGAAAGAGAGATATTGCATGTCTCCACTTAACATATACTGACTGTTGACACTTTATAGTAGCGACTAAAAGACTGGAGGACATAAAAACATTGAAAATTGTTATGGACACGGGACAAAGTGAAAGTGGACAGGGGAAGAGCACAGAAAGGAAAATTTGGGGGAAAATGGAGAAGTAAGACATTTGTGGGACACAGATATGGTTTGCTGCCTATTGAGATGTTGTGTATAGCATTCTCAACTTGCCTGGTGTGTGGTGTATATTATATTGGGTAAAATCTCTTTATAAGCTAAATGATGTATAGCAGTTGAATGTATAAATAATAATAATATTAATTAGTAGAACAATATTTCAGACTCAAGTATTGTGATTCCAAACTATGTTCTTTCATTGTTCTTTTCTCTGTTTTAACCCAAATAGCCTAGCTTTTCCTAAACCTAAGGACTAAGAATGGACTAAGAGTATGTGGAGCTAGGAGAATCCCAGGATTGGTGGTCTCTACTGTTAGCTGCACTCATGTCATCCACATGATCTGGATGGTGAACCAGGTGCTTCTCAAGAGAGTAGGATGGGTCCTGCAGGTCCTACTCATGGACCCCTTAGAATGCTCCATCCCCCTTCCAAGAGCTTTGCATGTATCACTTTGTTTAATTCACTTCACAAACCAAGAAAGCACTGGCTGTGATTATCCCTGCCTTACAGATGAGACCAAGTCTCAGAGAGATGAAGCAATTTCCAAATCAGCCCGTAGTAAATGATGTAGCTTGAATTAAGACCTAGGCCTTCTAAGACTATCAGGGAAAGACAGGATCTTAATAACCAACAGCCCAACTCCCTCCTATTTCATATGAGTGGCAGAGCCAGCCCTAGAACCCAGGCTCTCCCACTCTGAACCCCTACACTGTATAGAAAATGACACCTTGCTCATAGTCCAGGTTAAATGACTATAATATGTATTTAGTCTTCCTATCAGATTATTGTAAGAATGTATTTGCTCAGCCAGATCTACCATAACTACTGCTTGCTCATACAGCCTCAAATTCCACCATAAAGAATGACTAACTTTGGCCTAAAGCAACATTCTACTAATAGACTCCAGGCACTGATCCAAGCTGCTTCACAGTTAAAATAAGTAAACTGGTCTTTGACCCTATGCCCCCTAACAGCAGTTAGGGATTCTTCTGCAGAGGGGTGAATGAGGTAGAAGACAGGGACCCTAAAAATATAGTTAGAGTATAGGCCCAAAATGGAATCATAGGGACCAGCAGTTAGCGTAATGGCTATGTCACTGGACTCCCATGTAGTCGACCAAGGTTCGAGTCCCGGACCCGGTGGCTTAAACTCACACCAGGCACATGTGCATGCATGCTCAAGATTCCAAGAGAAGAATGGAGGAGAAGGGACTGCAGCATGGCCATCTCCCCAGGGGGGTGATTTCTCACTTTCTGTCTCTTTGTTTCTCTCTGTCTTTCTGGTGAGTGCACGCACCCTATAGCAAAAACCTCTCCAAACAAACAAAAAACAAAATGGAATCACGAAATGCCTAAGTTTTAAGATAGAGACAAAGCAGCTTAGCTACTTGCTCAGGATAGACCTCTTGCAGTTGTGGCTCAGTGGCTGACATAGGCAGCATGAACTAGACCTAAAGCAAAGGCTTTTCTAGGCCCTGTCACATTTCAGAAAGAGGACAGATAATGATTTTTACAGCCCAACCTTCTAGACAAAGATTCTCCTGACCTTGGTACCCACTCCAGTATTAGGAGAATAATTGAACCCCTCCAGCATATGCCCACCACGAAGGGAATGCGTATACAAGTCCCACCTAGAACAAGCCTGAACAAGGCCCCTCAGACCCAGATAAAAACCCCTCGCCAGGGCTCACGCCCCCC
>NW_006160082.1:3265505-3274741 GCF_000334495.1 Tupaia belangeri chinensis | reverse complement strand
ATAAAAAAAAAAAAAGAGAGAAGAGGATAGAGAAAGATAGCAAGTGAACAATAGAGGGGATGTTAGTGAGAAACAGATATGGTTTATTATCTGTTGAAGATGACGTGTATAGTATTCTCAACTGGACTGGTCTGGGAAGTATTTCATGATGGGTGAAGTCTTTTAACAAGCAAAATGAGAAATAGTGATTGACTGTTTTAAAAAATTATAATAATAATAATTATTGGGAAATGCATGGAAAAGACTTTGAATGATAAAGCGAGGAGATCGATGCCTCTGTATTGACTGATATGCATGGCATTCCCTTTTGAAAAAGCAATGGAAGTCAATGTAAAGTTATATGTAATCCAATGTAATATAAAGAAGATTATGATAATAAAAAAAAAAAAAACCCTCGCCACAGTTCTTCCTTAGCAACCCACTTTTTTAGGACCCCCTCCTTTCTTCTTGAGAGCTCTGTTTTTCCTTTCCTCTCCTTCAATAAACTCCCCACTTTGCTATACCTACAAAATAAATAAGTAAATAAATAAATAGTAACAAACTCTCCCCAATTTGAAGGGGGCGGGGAACTAATGGATATCATTTTTCCATCTCTAAGCTTTTCCTCCCAAAATTTTTCTTCAACACCTGTGCCCGACTTCTCATCTCACATGACAAAGTGAGTCAACATTCAATTGTGAAAATAATCACACCTGATACTCCGCAACTCTTTCCAGCCTGTCAGGCTTATATCACATTAAATTTCATTCTGTATACTATTTATCTTTACACTGATAAAATATTTGATGTGTTATTATTCTGGAGACTTCCAGATCTTATGCATAGAAACTCATTTTCCTGATAGGAAAATTACTGCTAACCTGTATGCCACAATTATAAATATGGCCATTTTAGGCCTGTCTGCAAAGGTCATTATGCCCTCCTAGCTTCTGTGACATCCAAGTAAATCTTCACTTCTCAGGCATCTCCTTTGACACCACAAACATGGCTGCCACCCTCCACTTACATGGAGTACTTCAGTGGGGGAAAACATGAGGATCCTTCACCTATCAGATCTCTAAGAATGGAGGGAGGGAGAAAGGATGATTGGAGGAAAGAAATGAAGAAATCCTCTGTGATCATGAGATTTATACATGGCAGCAAATCTTGTTTCCCCTCCCAATCCTGTTTTCTCACCACTCCCCTCTGTTTCAAAGTCATCAGGAAAGTTATTGGTAGTACTATTACTGGGATTCCCCCACATCCTAACTACTCCCAGCCCTATCCCCAGTGCCCACTTTCTTGACTCTGGGAATGGCAAAGAATATGCTCTCCTGGTAACCACTGCCTCCTTTGCCAATGATTCCGCCCCTCACCCCCTCCCTCTAACCTTAAACGGGGGAGACCAGAAAGTCAGGTTTCACTTCTAATTCATAGTACTCAGTTCCAGACACTTAGGAGGGAGAAGAAATGACTCCAACTGTGCCCTCAAACCATAAATAAATGTTCTAGTGAGCAAATATGATGCTATACTACCATCTGGGTGATGGTAATAAGCCGGACACAGAAAACCGTCAAGTCTCTTTTAATGGCACCCCTTTTAAGACCAGAGCCTAGAAGTGGATGTTGTCTTTGACCTTTGCAATTCTTTTTATTTCCCCTTATAATTATTTATTTATTTAATTTCATTTATTATTATAATTAGTATTATTTTAATTTGACCAGAGAGAGAAAGAAAAGGAAAGCGAGAAAGCAAGTCACCAGGTCTAGGACTGGAACCGCAATCAGCCATGTGGGATTCCAGCACCTTTAACCATCGTGCCACCTACTGGCCCCAACCTTTATAAATATTATGGAGAAAAATCAGCCAGGTGGGTATAACAGACACCTCACTCCTCTTTTCTTTCTTTTTTTTTTTTTTTTTAGAGGTTTTTACTATAGGGCACGTGCGCTCACCACACAGACAGAGACAGAAAGTGAGAAATCACTCCCCAGGGGGGATGGCCACGCTGCAATGCTTTCTCCTTCATTCAGACACCTCACTCCTACTGAGTGAGTGACTTCACTCCTACTACCATATTTAGTTAGATTTTGTAACTAAGTCATGCAAAACTGAGCCCTTCACCAACTCTGACCTTAACTGGGCCATCCAGTAAGCTTGTTCTGCCCTTTGTAACAGAATCTGACTACAGAAAAAGTTTTACTCGCCTTTCCGCTTCAGCCAAGAGAGCTGTCCAAACTACAACCTGCTAATTGGTGACAGTAAAATGGCTTCTTTCTGTTGATCATTAAACTCTAATTCCCTGTGGAATCAAGTAAGAAGAAATCTACAGGCTCATCATGTCTATGTTAAACATACATCCCACCATGTCTTAGTCATGGCTGGTTTCCCAATTAGGACAAGACAGTGTTGTATTTTTCAAATGTATCTGATTCAGGTGAGGCTTGTATAGAACCAAAGCACAGATGTTTTAGAAATGAAATAGAAAAATACAGTCACCATGCCCATAATTCTACCCAGAGGTAAGAATTATGAGCAAAAGTATGATTGAGTTCCCTTAGACACTGCTAGGGAGGAACCCTGAGCCAAATCTTGGCCCAGACAGCCTTTTGGAACACCATTGCTCTGTACTTTCTAGGGTAATTGTGGTGACTTTGGCACAACATTAATTCTATTTGGAATGCTGATCTCCTGAAAGTTGAATATTAAATTAAAAACAGATTATTTTTGTTCCAGAAAATCTGAGTTATGCAAATAAGTGTTTGGAAACACATTAATAAAGACAAGCACTGAAGCGACCTTGCAAGTCGAATGTGGCTACCAAGAGCCTGAAATTGTTTAGCCAGGAAAGCAGAGGGGACCCAAAGGTTTTCACTTGAAATCGGGAGATCATGAAAGTGCCAGCCAATGTATATAAGTACAACCCACTAAACACAGCCATCAGCTAAGGCCTCACAGAGCAACAGAGGTTGATTCCTCTGAATCTGAGGAATTTTTAAATACATTTTTGGGCAAGATAAAGTGGAAGAGAAAGGGGTGGTCAAAGACCCTGCGAAAGGAAAGCTTAAGGGAAATTGCCTCAGGATGCCTGTGTAGGCTTCAGTCCTGCTTGCTCCTTTAGCCCCAAATAAATCATTCATCCTTTCTATAATACATCTCAGTTAACCCATCAGCAAATCTAAGACTCTAATACCTACAAAAATAGGGCTGTTTAAAGAACAAATGAGATCACTTGTTAAAAAAGTGTTCTGTAAACTGAAAGGTGCTGCAAACAAACCATAAAGGCCTCTCTGAACCTGGCATTAAAGTACACATTAAACATGCAGCTTTGGGGGACCAGCAGTTAGCATAATGGCTATGTCGCTGGACTCCCACGTAGTCGACCATGATTCGAGTCCCAGACCCAGTGGCTTAAAACTCACGCTGGGTGAGTGTGCGTGCATGCCCAAGATCCCGAGAGGAGAATGGAGGAGAAGGGATTGTGGCGTGGCCATCCCCCCAGGGGGTGATTTCTCACTTTCTATCTCTCTGTCTCTCTCTGTCCACCCGGCGAGCACACACACACCCTACAGCAAAAACCTCTAAAAAAAAAAAAAACGCAGCTTTGTAGAAAATCAAGTTCCAATTCTGCGGCTATGCTTCTTTCTTAAGTGGATTAAAGTACCTAAAAATAGCCACACTCCAATAGCTAATATGAGCCAACATATTAATTGGACACTGACCACATCTTTGTCAAGTTCAACCAACCCCCACACCCACCCACCCCTCTCCACGTCATCTTTCACTCCCAGTGAAAGGGGAGAAAAGAAGGAAATAGCCTTAGAGAATTGGGAGCTGGCAAAGAAGTGAAGATATCAGTGTCCCTTCTGGGGATATTCTTCCTTTCTTCCCGTTTGTTCTCTGCCATTCATAGCTTAGAGGAATTCCTATAGTGCAGAAAGCTTTTGATTCACTCTGATCCATCCCACCGGTCACTCACCAAATCAGCAAAGAATTAGCAAGTGTCTACCATGTGCCAGGCACTTCCTGGGGCACCAGGGGTGTGACAATGAACAGGCAGGGAAAGTCTCTGCTCAGGAATCTCTAATGTGGGTGAAAGAGGCTGGTGTCAAATGTGACACAGGAGTAAGCCGGATGGTTTCAGAAAAGTGTCAGGAAGACAATGGAGTAGTTGACATAATAGAAAGTGGCAGGACTGGGGAACAGGAGCAGAGGTCTTCAGACGGAACAGAGAAGCCCTTGCTAACTCGGGGCCAACTAAGCTGAGATTTAGAGGGTGGAAGGAAGCCGGCCATGTGAGTGTGTATTATAAGCATGTGCAAGAGTCCTGTGACAGGGACCAGTGGGGTGATCTACTTAAGAAACGAAAGGAAGCCAGGCAGCCCAAAGGTGAGATCAAGGCAGGAAGTTGAGGAGATAAAGTCAAAGAGGCAAAGACAATGCCAATGGCCCCTTCCCACATGGGAGGAGCATGAACCCCAGAGAGGCCAAGAGAGCAGCCCAAAGTCACACAGCAGTTATTGCTGCAGCTGGCTCTAGAACCTGATTCTTGTGCCCCCAAATCCAGAGTTTTTTATGCCATACTGATCTGCTAGCCTCGAGTCCAGGGAAAACGGGTAACTGATTTTATGGATTTTTAAAAGCTCTTAACATACATAAGCAGCAAGCAAATCCCAAGTCTAAGCAGAAAGTCAACAAACGAGGCTGGCGATTTAAAATGCACACATTCTGCTCGGGAAGTGAAGACTTCGTGCCAATCCACGTTTGTGCAGGTCCTATCCGAACAGCAATTCTCTTTGCTGATGCCCCAGTTCTGTGACTAAAGCTCACCAGAGACTAACCATTTTATATTTTGGTCACCTACACCTCTCGACAGCACTTGACTTCATTCACCCAAGTGCTATCAAAATCAGTCTGGTCTCAAACCACCCTTATTTTGTGTTATTAAATTGTCAGGCAATGGTACTGTAAATACAACACCATCATTACATCATCCTTTCACAAGTCAGAAGAACATCTACCTGAAGGTTCAAGTGTAGCAGCTGAAACTGGGACCAGGAGTTAGCATAATGGCTATGTCGCTGGACTCCCACATAGTCGACCACGATTTGCGTCCCAGACCCAGTGGCTTAAACTCATGCCGGGCACGTGTGCGTGCGTGCCCAAAATCCCGAGAGGAGAATGGAGAAGGGATTGCAGCGTGGCCATCCCCCTTGGGGGGTGATTTCTCATTTTCTGTCTCTCTGTCTCTCTGTCTTTCTGGCAAGTGCATGCACCCTATAGCAAAATAAAATAAAATAAAATAAAAAAATAAAAATAAAAAAACTCTCAAAAAAAAAGGGAAAAAAAAAGTGTAAGAGCTGAAACCTACACTCCCTGTAATGCAAGCTGCCCCTCGCTTTTCGGTTTTTATCCTAGGTTCCCCTTTAGCTTTGCCCCCTCACCTTTGCCCTGCAAAGACTTACATGGTCTTTGTAAACCTGAACCTCCGAAGAACAGACCCAAAGTCTGTCCAGTGGCTAGAGACCTGACCACCAGACACAGAAGCGAAGACGCCATTGGCCGGGTGTGTTAGTGGAGAAAGGAATGGGAATGGTAGTTTCAGTGCCTACTGCCTCATTCTTCTCACTCCTTCCACATTTCCTTCTCTTTGTCCTCCCCCTTTCCCAGCCCCACTTTCTACTCATCCAGTCTCACCTCTTCCTCTGCTCAAAAAGCTACTCAGTCTCTGGGTTTGGGGAGAATCACCAGGCAAAAAACAGAAGTCCCGACACAAGACTGGAAGAGTGCCACCTTTAGCTGTGCAACCTAGGGTAAGTTTATTTAACCTTCTGTTCCTTGATCCTCTCATCTGTAAAATTAGGATAATAACTTCCTTCTAAGAGTTTTGTGAAGATTAAATAAATTAATAGATGGGAAGCATTAGACCAGTGCCTGGCACAAAATTCTATTCAGATATAAGATATGTCACTCCCATTCCCTACTCCCCTGCCTCCCCTCTTTTCCCTGGCTAGAAAAGACTACTGTCACCTCCACTTTCTATATATATTTTTTTATTTCAATATCTTTTATACATTCCATTGATATTTATTGCAGCTTTATTCCCCATGGCTAAGACATGGAGTCACCTCCACCATCAAGAACAATTGTTTAGGACGTTAGAGCACCTCACTGGAAGGAAGCTCAGAGGTATTGTGATAGCCATCAAGTGTCAGAGGGAACAATAACACTTAGACCATCAGAGCAGTATTGTGAGAACAACTGTACAACATAAAATTATGTTCATAAAACCCTTAGCTTACGATGATTACTCATTAAATGTTGTTCTTGTCATTGAGGTCTTTCATCGGTGGCACCATTGGTGGGAAGTGCAGATGCGACTCGCATGCATCTTTACTGTGTCGGGTTGCAGACGGTATGACATTCATCTGTGTGTATCACCGTGGCATGAAGATAGTGAATATGAAGAGATAGGCATTTTTAATGCCAAGGCCAGCTTCACAAAATCCATCCCTCAGTGTCCCTCTCTACCTGGGGTCCCTGAAGATCCCAACTCCGCCCTTTAGAGAACCTCTCACTGACACACCCCTTGGATGCCTCAGGGGCATCTCCCACTCACCAAGTCTTAGAACTCAGGAGCTTTCCCTCAAACTGGTGCTGCCCTGGTGTGGCCCTATTGGAGCACCTCCTCCACCTTCACACTTACGCACCAAAGCCTGTGGATTCTGTGCGCTTGATAGCTCCCTTCTCCATCCCTGCTCCATCCCAATGGCCACCACCCTGGTCCATGCACCACTGTATCTGCTTCCACGCATCCCCAAGAGCCACAGAGCACTTGTTCAGAAACTTAGTTTAGATGATGTCACTCAGCTTGAAACTTTTCAGTGGCTTAAAGACTGCACTCCTGCCCCGACTCCACAACCCTATGCCACTTCCAACAACATCAGGGCTTTGGAGTCTGAGCCTATGGTTCCCTCAGTCTCATATCAAAACACGAGTTCCCTTGATCTCTGCTCCAGCCATGGTAACCTCTTTTCAGTTCCTCAAATACATATAATCCTTCTACCCCAGGACCTTTGCACATGTTGTTCACTCTCCTACAACAGCTCTCCTCTTCGGTAGCCAATTAACTCCTACACATCCTCCAAGTCTCAATATAAGTGTCACCTCCTTGAAAAAGCCTTCTCCAAACACCAACCTTGCTCCTTGACAATCTTTTATCAGACACTTCTGAAAATTCTGATGCTTTTCTCCTAGAAATATATACAAGCTTGCAGCTATGCACTCTTCCATGCAATGATTGATTTAGGTCTCTCTCCCTCACTGCAACCTCCAAGAAGACAGAGCTTTTGTCTGTCCTGTTCTACCTATATCTCCAGTACCTAGGACTGTGTTTGGTATGTAGCAAGTATTTGAATAATTTGTTTTGCAGGGATCTTCCTCCTAAAAAAAAAAAAGCCAGTGAATCCCATAGTTCCAGTCCTTTAGAGTAGAGGTTTGGGTTATATTTGAGGTGTAACAGCCTCAGAGCTTAAAAAAAGACAATACCTCTTCACCCACTCTTCAATAGCCAGTCAATGCACAAGACATTCACTGAGCAAATGAGTGGGCTTTGGTTTCCTCTTTCCAATCCGGAGAAAAAGAAGAAATGTACTCATAACATTAAACACATACACAAATAAATTTCAGCCCAAATACACACTGAGGTGTCACCTAGCCAGATTCAGCCTTCAGGAAGATTAGAGAAATGCTAAAGAGCATTCTTGTCACACCTGGCCACAGGGTTTCAACTTGTTCTGCAGACCTACTGATCACTCAGAGCCTTAACATCTGTAAGGTAATTACAGACACGGTGGCTGACAATATACACATGCAGATCTGTCTTAATCAATCCTTTTTGCACGGAGGGAACATGGGCCAATGTTATAAAAGCATGTAAACCACACCATTGCTAGGACAGGCATCTGTGGTCACTCCTGAGCTATGGCCAGCCCCACCCTTCTGGTAAAACACTCCATCCCCTCCAATCCCCCACCTTCCACTCCAACCTAAGCCAAACTAACTGCCTGGTTTGGTCATAAGATTGAAGGAAGGGTGGAAGGCTGGCAGGCCCTGTGGGCTCCATTATTCTGCAAGCCCTATGAGAAAAGTCACCCCCAGGGATGGTTGCTTGCAGATAGGAGCTCTACTTGCTGCCAGGAAACCTTTCCCACCGAGGACACCCAGGGCATGCCGGTTGACTTCAGGTCCAGGGGAGGCACCCCACCCATCTGCCAGAGACAAAGATCACCAGAAACAAAGGACACCCACATACACACACACACACACACACACACACACACACACGCTCACATACACGAAGTCAAAAGCAAATACCGACACTTGGTGCAATTTCAAGCCAAACAGCGGGGTTGGTGTATCTTTAAATAGATTTTGAAACAATCCAGGAGGGACAACAGTTATGTGATAATGACAGGCACTATCTGGGTTCGGAACCCACGCTGCCTCCGCCCTCCTCCCACCCGCGCTGCTGCGGTTCCCGGGCGCATTTCCCGGCCTCAGGACACACGCCACCAGGAGCAAGAGTGCTCTCACTCCTGGAGGCGCGCACACGCCGGGGATGGAGGCTGGGCGAGGGCGGCCAAAAGTAGGAGATACCAACCTTTAGGATCCCAGTTCACCTGTTTTCTTGGCGTCTCGATTGGAAATTTCATTGCTCCGTTGCCCAGAGGGGGAGGAAATGAAAAAACTCAAAATAATAATGAAGTCCTCAAGCTTTACGCCTCGGTACAGCAGTCAAACAAAACAGTTTCCAAGGATGGAGGAGCCCTGGGCTGGCTCGTGAAGGAACCCCAGAGAGAGTCAGGTGGGGAAATAGTGGCTTACGAGAGAGCTGGAGGCAGCTTGAGTGTTTGCACCGGTTGTGGGGGGCCGGCCGCAGCCCGGTGGGTAAAAGGAAAAGTAACGTCGGCGAGGGGCGGATGAACGGATGAAGAAGGTTGGAAAGATGAAAGCGGCAAGCTGCTTCCCCAAAGCGGTGCCAGCAGATTGTGGGCTGAACAGCTGAAGGCCGGGGCTGGGGACAAGCCCACTGCAGTGTCACTCCGGCCCCCGAAGGCGTGTGCGCACACACTCCGCACACACACACACACACACACA
This sequence comes from Tupaia belangeri chinensis, assembly GCF_000334495.1. Taxonomy (NCBI): domain Eukaryota; kingdom Metazoa; phylum Chordata; class Mammalia; order Scandentia; family Tupaiidae; genus Tupaia; species Tupaia belangeri. The sequence continues at coordinate 3,265,602 of NW_006160082.1, read as the reverse complement.
CACACACACTCGCACACACACTCCCGGGCGCGCGCTCAGGCGGGCACGTCAGCCTCGCTCGGTCTAGCAGAGCGCACACGCCCCACCCCCGCCTCGG
>NW_006160082.1:3262299-3264941 GCF_000334495.1 Tupaia belangeri chinensis | reverse complement strand
CTCCCCTTCTTTTCTCACTTCATCTGTTCACTCCAGCCCCCTCCCGCGCCCGGTTCTCCCGCCTGAAGCCCGAACCCACGTCCCCGCCGCACTCCAAGGAAGCCGGTGCCAGCCATGAGCCTTTTGTTCTGGGACCGCTCGGCGTCGACTGCGCTCTCCCCGCGCGGGGAAGCGGGCTCCCCAGGCGCAGCTTGGTCCCTTCCCCAGCTACTCGCAGCCCGACTAGGGCCGCTGCTCCAGGGCCGGGAACGAGCCGGGGAGAGGTGCAGCCGCCCCGGAGGAAAACAGTTGCCAAGACCGGGCGGCTTGGGGATGAGGCGGTCCCGGGAGGACCCGGCAGGCGCCGGAGCGAAGAGACCACAGCGAGGTTCCCGAAAGTGGTCCAACCTGGAGTATTCCTCCCACCCCTGGTCTCACTTCTCCTGCCTGAAACCCCACAGGGATTTGTGGTGGGGACTCACTCTCCAGAGTGCTCTTGAACCGGCCACGCGAGTATCAGTTTGAAAGACGCTAACAAATTCCTTCCGCTGCCTAGCACTTAGGAGATGGATGAGAAGTACTTGCTAAATGAAGGCATGGGTTGCATGCTGCAGTGTTGGTAGGAAGCAGTGTAAGCTGTGCTCCTGCTATCCATAAAGTTACTGAGAGTCATTGTCCGTTCGACCTATGTACTGAACCCTTCCTGTTTCCATCTCTAAGCTAGGTGCTGATCCCATGGCAGAGCCCAAGACAGATACCGACCTTGCTCTCATGGGGCTTCCTGTCTAGCGCCATAGAGTCAAGGTAGACCCAGTTGTCTTTACTTTTGAAAGAGAAAGTGACAGTCCAGCCCTTTCCTAAGCCTGCCAGCTGCGGTCCCCAAACGAAATGCTCCACTGGCAGTTGCTCCCTGAATTGCATGCCGAGGGGTTTTGGGGGAGTCCCGTGCCTGTCGCATCTTTTCCATCCGCCATCCTGCACGGTCACATCCACGCTTCTAAGTCCAAGGGCAAAAATCCAAGGAGGTTCTAAAACAAGGTCGCTATTCCGACCCTTCCACCTCTTAAAGGTCCTCCAGGGGCTTTAGAGACACGTCCTTTGGACTGTGTTTCCCAATACACTTTGCTTTCCTCTACCAGATGACTGAGAGGATGGATGAAATAGGAAATGAGACAAACAAGGAATTTCTGCCTCTCCCAGCCATACCCCCAGAGACACTATGTATGTAAATCTGTTCCCAGATCCAAAGGAAGCTGCTTCTGAGCTGCTAAGAACGGTCTTGGAGCCTCGCTGCACCCTCTTTACGAGCCTCGCTGCACCCTCTTTACCTTAACTGCTCACTGGCAGTTGGGCTCCAGCCCCAGAACTGCAGTGCAATGTTTTTACCTGCACCTGAGTCACAGAGGGCTCAGCAGAGAAGGACACCCTCTCTGCTGAATCCTCTGAGAGTGGGGAGGCAAGACTGACAATTACTGCATACCCCCTGGCCTTCTCATATTTCCTCTCCATTCATCTTCCCTGCATCACGTGGAGGAAGCTGTAACTGGCCTCTCTTACAGATGAGAAGATCAGAGCTTGGAGACATAAAGAAGCACTCGCAAGGTTACAACACAGAGAATCAAACCTAAGTTTGCCTCACCCAAAGACCCATGCTCTCCATGCAAGAATCTTGTGAGTTCATCTGGTCCCTAGATCCATGAATCTGACCTGACAGATGGGGTTTTTTGGGTAACGACGATCTAAATATTGTATTATCTGAGGTTCCATCCTTTCCTCCTTTGCAACATGGATTGGGCTATCCTTGTGTTCTGGGGTCTTAGTTCACTGTCCTAGGTGAATTCCTTTAGCACAAGATGCAATCTTGGGCTCATCATTCAGACAACCCACAAACACTTAGTAAACACGCCTTGTGTGCAACCCAGGGAACCGGACCTCACTAGCAGTTATTTGGGCCCCTGGGAAATGAAAGACACGCCTCAGAAGCATCAGCAGGACAGTTATGGTTACCGGGTGTGGGGGGCTGGAAGTTTGGAGTGCATTCTGTTGGGGTGAGGAGCAGGATAGGGTCTAGAGCTCCCCCTCTGAGTGGAGTCCTTGCCCTAGTCATTGGCCTTTAGGAATCTCTCCAACTCACTGGGTACCTCTATCCTCCTTCTTCTCCCCACCCACCAACCTCTGGCAGCTTTCTCACCTCCACTGTCATCCTTCTGTTCTCAGAATGGGAACAAAGACAAATTAATGGCAAAAAAATAAATGTTTAAAAATCCACCAAAAATAAATAAGTAAATAAATCCCAACACTCTCTCCCCCAACAAGCCTGAAATCAAATCCAACTCCTGCTAAACTGCGTATGTATAGGTTGGACTTCATGGAGGCCTGCAGAGATGGGGCTGTGAAGGGGCGCTGGAAAGGAATCCTCCCCCTCTCCAAAAATAAAATCCCCCCAACTTGTACCCTTGGAGCCACTGAAATCCCTTTGCATCACCTACATTGCTACGCTTTGGTTTACGGACTGGATTTCACTTACCCAAAGAAAGAGGAAAGAAGTGGTCCGTGTGGAGGAAAAACACCCCAAAAAGATGCTGTGCCAGGCGGTTCCCTCTCTCTCCGGGCAGCCACAACTTCCATGGCTGTTATTGCGGGCGCCTTAAGTCTCGCGGAAA
>NW_006160082.1:3246056-3261927 GCF_000334495.1 Tupaia belangeri chinensis | reverse complement strand
TTCCTGCCGCAGGAAAACAAAGCAGCGTGGCGCAAAGTCTCGCTGTACTCGCCACCCCCAGCCAGCAGCCCTGGGCCGGCGGCCGCCGCGTCCTGGGTGCATTGGGTGGGAGAGCGTTGCTGCCCTACGCCCAGGTCTCTGCAGCTCAGAACCTGCGGGCTCCGAGCACAGCAGGAGTTGCTGCAGCACGTTAGTGAAGGCCAAGCTGCGCGGTCAGGGAGGGCTGGGGAAGCCCGAACACCCCAGCCATCCCTGACGACGAAGTTTTCCCAGAGTTGGCTGGTTCCCTTTTACCTACCCTCCTCCCCACGCTGCAGCCCTGATGAGAAAGCTGGGCTGGCTGCGCTGTGGGGAGTCTCGGGGTGGTTGGCAAGGAACAGCTCAGCCAGAGAAGGTTGGGGGTGAGGCGGGAGAATTTCCTGGGGCACAATCGCAGGGAGTGATGAAGCAGCTTGGAGAATCCTGCTTAGTTAGTGCTGGCCCCACAAACAGAAGGAGGGACCTGATTAGACTCTACTTTGAATTCACGACTATCAGAATGACTTCATCCATCTACCTTGGATAATCTGTTTCCCTTGAGCTTCATCATTCCACGCTAAAGTCCAGAAGAAAACCCTGTCTCTCATCTCTTCCTCACCCTGAGACCTCCAAGTCCTCTTCTCAAAAAATCTATAGCCAAGTTTCTGTATCATTTTGTGGCGGTACACCCCACACACACGCACACACACCTACGCACCCTGTGTCTGTCCACTCAATGATAAAATTGATACTTATACATTAAAATGAACTTCAACTTCTCGCACTGGAAATGCTTTCTTTCCCCAGTGAAGTCTCCACATTTAATCACTCCTTCATCTGTCTTCATGTCCCAACTAGCATCCACAAAAACACACCCTTAAATATATGTTGTTCTAATCTTGGGCTCTGCTTTCGACTTGGAAAAGCTGGAGACAGCAGCCGCAAAAGGGCCGAGGGTGTCATATATCATATTCCAGGACGCAGGGAGCAGGGCTGCTCGGTAACTGTGTGCGTAGGTTGCAGATTTATTTTGATGACTCAACCTCTGATTGGGGATTAATGAGGACAACATACTATAAACTCCTAAGAAGTTGTAATTAAAGCGTCCAGTGATGAACATGTTTCATAACCAGGAAGGGCATCCTCTTCTCTTGTAAATTTCCATATTTTCAGTTCTCTTTTTAAGAAAATATTATTTATGCTTCTCTAAGGCATCGTGCCAAACATTTTTACCATAAAATGTACAGAGCCATAAACCTGTATCTCATAAAAACAAGTGTTTAAGGTGATTTCTTCTCTCTGGATTATCACCAAAATAAAAATCCCATGTAATTTTGTTTTTAAGGGATAGAACTGGTATTTTTTTTTTTTTGAGAGTTTTTGCTAGAGAGACAAAGAAAGCACGAAATTGACCCACAGGGGGGAATAGCCACAAGGCAGTCCCTTTTCCTCCATTCTCCTCTTTGGATTTTGGGCATGCAAGCACAGGTGTCTCATGTGAATTTCAAGCTGCTGGTCCAGGACTAGAACCGTGGTCAGCCTCATGGGAGTCCATGCCTTAACTACTGCGCCACCTGCTGGCCCCAGAACTGGAATTTTTCTTTTCTTTTTTTTTTTTTTAAGTTTCCCCTTTTTAGGTTGAAAATTTTCTAACACACAGAAAAGATATATTATTTGGTAAAAGCTGGCACTGTGGTTTGAATATTTGTGTCTCTACAAAATTCATGGTGAACTTAATCCCCAATGCAAAAACACTCAGACGTGGAGCTTTAGGAGGTGATTAGGTCATGAGGGCTCCACCCTCATGAACGAGATTCATGCCTTTTTTAAAGGGCTTGTGGGGACAAGTCTGCCCTTTTTTTGTCCTCCCATCATGTGAGGATGCAGCAAGCAGACACCATCCTGGAAACAGAGAGCAAGTCCTTACCAGACACCAGATCTGCTGACACTTGGGTACTAGACTTTCTGAATTCCGAAACTGCTCGAAATAAATATCTATTGTTTATAAACAGCCCAGTCTAAGGTATTTTGTTATGGTAGCACAAATGGACTAAGACAACCAGGACCTAATAAGAGATTTCATTTTAATTTCATTTTATTGTTATGTCTATTGAGTGTGTTTTATTCTAGAAAAGTCTCTCCACGTTTTTTTTTTTTTTTTTCAAATGACATTGGTTTCAAAGAGTACAAACTCAATTGCTTTCTGGTAATGTTTAATGTCATGATGTAGCTAAAGATAAGTGAGTCAAAGGGAGAAAATTACTTCCTGACCACATCAGGTTGTTAAAATAGCACCTTCTATAAGCTCAGTCTTCATGCCAATGTCCAGAGATTACAAGGCAGTCGATTCCCCAAGCTTCTCTCCTCTCGGTCCTAGCTTTAGTCAAAGAAGTTATCTTTGTTTCCTACTCCCCAAAGGCCATGCTTCAGGGACAGATGAGAGTGTTTTTATATGTACACACCAAGTTGACAGGCAAGAATGGTATTTTACTGAATTTAAAAATAAAAATTCAGCAAGGTCACATACATAATGAATGAGCTCTGATTTTCATGCCAGTCCAAGAAGGTTTTAAACTGAACTAAAACTTAATGGCATATGGAAGTAGTGTATGTTTCTAATAACCTCTTTATTTGTGGGCAAGTCCGATTCTCAGAGACTTTCAGCATGGCAGCGTTAACACTCTTTTAGAGGGTCCTACTCTCTGGGCTTATTGATAGGTCTCATACAGCCAATAAATCACTTGGAATAGTCTGGCCAATCACAAAGCTTTTATTTGGTAGGGGTGGGATTTAGTCTAGGCAACCAATAATAGTGTTCAAAATATATTCATTACGTTTTTGCTGCTTTTAAAGCTAATATTTGTTTGGTTGAAAATAACTGGAGCAAACGTAATGTAAAACTTGTCCTTTCCTACCATTAAGTCATCTGAATGTTTGCTGAATCATGGAACCATATTTGAAAGAGGTTATTTCTAGATACTTCCTGGTTATGTTTTCTACTTCTACATAGGATTCCAATTTGTATGATCTTCCAAAATTTCTAAAAATATCTAATGGAAAAGTTTACAAACTCTTTATTGATAGACTGTTAAGAAACATTTAAAAGTTTAAGACAACATTTAAGAAACATTGGTCGAGGTAGAAAAAAATATTGTCTTACTTTCATTCTAAATCTTTCTTCCTTAAGATTTCCAACATTTAAGTGATGGTAAAGAGCAGCAAGACCTTTCCAATAACCCAGATCTACTGGAGATTAAGTTACCCAGCATCCTCTTTTCATGTCAAATAACATTCGTTACCTTGTACCAATATAGGAAGCATAAATTTAGCCAATTTACACTTTCCCTATAAGCATCTTTTTCACTATTAGTTTCAGGGGAAAAAAATCAAAATATCTCTAAGCCTCATTGAGCTCCTACATCTATAAAATACAGACCACTAATATGTACAAAGTATCTGGACAACTTGTGCACATTTTAGCCACCCCCTCTTTTCAGAAGGGAGACCAACCAAGCAAGTGAATCATGCCAAGCTTCATTCACTTTCATCACCTAAAAATGGGGCACTAAATATCAGGCAATTTCCTTTTTTAGAGATTTTCGCTATTGGGCCCATGTACTCACTAGAGAGACAAGAAAGACAGAGAGACAGAAAGCAAGAAATCACCCCCAGAAAAGATGGCCACGGTGCAATCCCTTCTCCTCCATTCTCTTGGGATTTGGGGCATGCACACACACATGCCTGCCATGAGTTTTAAAGCCACCAGTTCCAGGACTCGAACTGCAGTCGACTTCATGGGAGTCCAGTGACACAACCATTATGCCTTCTGCTGGTCCCAATATTGAGCTAGTTCTGCTTATTAGATTGCTGTAGGAGACAATAGATGAGAAAGTGCTCTGTAAACTGTGCAGGTATTTACAAATTAAGGAGATTGTCCTTATGATTGCTTGTTCCATAGATATCTTCTTACTCTTTGCCAAACACATAGCAAGTGCTTTTCAAGATTATTTCATTTATTTCTTTTAACGATCCTAGAAGACAGATACAATTATCGTCATGATTTCTTTTAAACCAAGGCTCAAGGTGTAGTGTGCACATAAATCTTTGTGGAAGAGGAAATTGGAGATTGGAGAAGCTAGTGGTTGTCCAAGTAAACATGGCTAGTTAGAAATGGAAGCAGAAATCAAAACAGAGCTGTCTGACCAAAGTTCAGGACCCATTAATCTCTAAGTCAAATTATCATTCCCTATGCAGAGCTGATTACATAGAGTTGTTTTGATTTCTGGAGTAGAGTCAATGCCACTCAAAATTACCGTTGAAACTTTCTTGACCCTTTTCCCATCTCATTGTATCTCTCCAACTCAGGGCATTAGCCTCTTATATTTTCTCTTTATTAAAGTGTGATTTTTCTGCTCTCTGAGAGAACTAAGACCTACAGACAATGTTCTTCCCACCAAAAGATACTTGCATTTTAGCAGCAGATGAACCTTTAAGCCAAGTAGAGAACAATCTTAGACCATCAGGCATTAATTGTCAAACAAGTAAAATAAATATTAGGAAAGAGGCAAACAGAGAGAGATGTGGGAAAGCCTTTGTATGTCCCTGAACTCACACCAGATATGTGGCCATTGTTTTTTATTTACTGTAGGGTATATGCACTCACTAGAAAAAGAGAGAGAGAGAAAGCTCCCCATTATCTCCAGAGGGGATGTCCCTTCTTTTCCATTCTCCTCTTGGGATTTGGGGCACTCATGTCTGGTGTGTTTTTCAGGATGCCAGGTCTGAGACTCAAACCACACAGTTGGTCATGTGGGATCCAGCTGTCTTAACCACCATGCCACTGGTTGATCCTGGCCATCTTGAAGGACTTAGATGCACTGTCCTGTTGGCATTATTTTGACTTTTACCCACGATCACATTACATTACTCAACCTACTCTACCCTTTCAATGGTCAATTAATTTTGTTGAGTATAGAAAGAGAATCTCTTTCCAGTTTATATAATACTCCTATATTTAGATCCCAATACTATGTATTTTTAAACAGCCATCTAATGTTACCAATGCACATTGAAATATTGATCCACTCAGAGATGCATGATAATTAATGATCACTAATTCTTTCCAACATTCTTTCCATCAGGAATCAAAGTTAACCTGTCAACTGTTTATCTTTTATAAAAGATAGTTTTACTTTCTTTTCTTTCCCAATCTGGATCATTATTCTTCAAGAAGAGTTTCAGAAGAGCCATGTCCTTGGGTTCCAAGAAGTTGTAAGTGACCATATGTTCAATTAGATAGAATTTAACATTTTTAGAAACTCCCCATCCATTTTTGCCCTACAATTAAAGGAATCATAGTAAAAAGCTTAGCTAGTTAGAACTCACTCAATTAAATCTGCCACCAGCAATGTTTTGGAAGAAAGAGTCTAATAATACCATATTTGCTAGTATGTTAATGAGGTCATTGCAGGCCTAGTTGGTCACTGCTAATCTAAATGGTAACCAGCCCATATAGGTAAGGACCCTGCTAGGCTATATGGTAACCAGCCTATATAAGTAAGGTCACTGCTAATCTATATGGTAACTAAACTGTAAAACTAAGGTCACTGCTAGCCTATATGGTAACCAGCCTGCATAAATAAGGTCCCTGCTAGCCTATATGGTAACCAGCCTGTATAAGTAAGGTTCCTGCTAGCCTATATGGTAACCAGCCTGTATAAATAAGTCACTACTAGCCTTAATGTTAACTAGCCTATGCAAACAAGGTCACTGCTAGACTGTAGCAACTAGAAAAGGTGCCCCCTTGGGTGAAAAGAGCACCGTGGCACTGATTTGATTTGCAGGCAGTGCCTTTATCCTTCGCTCATTGGCAGATTACCCTTGGTGGTGAGGAGCAGGGAGAGGAGCAGGGAGGACATGCTAATACCAGGAAGTACAGCGCTTGGAACGGATCTCAGCTCCCACTCACCCCCTCAGCCTGGTGCCTATATACAGTGCATCAACTGAACAGCTGTGTGCTCTTGTCCTTTATATAAGACACACACGTGGGGACAATGAACAGAAGTATATGGTAAGTTCCAATCATTTAAGGTCAGTTTAGGGGGAAAAATTTTAAGTACTTACGTCATCTATGAATTCAAATTAACTTTACATTAGTTTTCAGGGAGAAAATATATTATTGTGTTTGTCATTTCTGAACATTTTTAATGTTTCTTGTTTTCTTAATCTCTATTTTTCTCAGTTGGAAAAGATCAGAATATCATAGCTCTGCAGCATCATAATCATGTTCTTTCTTGACTCACAAGATTAAGCTTGCATTTAATGTTCTAGTGATGGCTTCATTGCTTTTGAGCCATGAGTGATGAAAATAATCAATTTAATTCTGAAATATAAGGAGGATGAGGAATTTACACTCTGCCTCTGACCAGCTGGGTAACTGGTTATTGTATTAAGAAAGCTGCTGAGAGGAAGTGAAACTCATACATTTGCAGTGATGTTTTGCTTTGCTCTAGTCTACCCCTAGGAGATAGCATCATCTATTATTTTCTGCCTTTGGTGCTAGGACTTTTATTTGTAACACAGGCACACTGGCTATGAAGTATTTTTTCTGACAAATAGAATTTTTAAAACTGATATCAGAGACCTCATCTGTTTTATTATTATTCTTGTTTTTTTAGGACAGGTTCTGCTGTGACATTTCTTCTTCCTCGGCCTCCCAGCTGGGACTACAGACATACACTACAACACCAGCTCTTTTTTAGACAGGCTCTTGCTGTGTTGCCTAGGCTGACCTCAAGCTCGGTATCCTTCTACCTCAGTCTCCCTACATTGCTAGGGTTTTAGGCCAGTCACTGAACCCAGCCTTTATATTGGGCCAGAAATCAAACCTATGCTTCCCACATGGCCCCAATCTGTGAAGCACAGTATCTGAACAGCACACACTGCCAAGCTGGGCCTCATCTATTAAAGAATAATCCAGAGTTAGTGCATGTATACATTCTCCTGCTCTTTCTTCTTGGGAAGCTAGAGAACCGAGTAGTGTTCATATTATTCTCAGTGATCTTCAGTCCTTCAAACCCAGATGCAGTTGCTTTAGAAATCCTGAAATTAGCCCCAGCTATGGTGACATATACTGTTCTCTGCAGGCTGGGCCTATGTGGTGGGTGGGCCCAGGTTTGAATCCTGGTCCAACCTGAGGCTAGGCTTGTGTAGTGCATTGTAGTCCCAGCTACTTAGGAGGACGAGGTAGGAGGAGTACTCGCTCAAGGCTGGCATGGGTAACATAGTGAGGCCCTTTGTACTAATGGGATGGGTACGGTGTCACATGCCTGTTGTTCCAGCTGGGAGGCTGAGGCAGGAGGAACACACAGCAAGAGCCTGTCTTAAAAAAAAAAAGAAAGAGTGAGAAAGAAGGAGAAAAAGAAAAAGAAAAAGAAAAAGAAATGTGGGCTTATCCAGTGAGGAAGCTAGATCACAGAATGTAGTCATGAGAGGGGATTGTAGAGATTATGCAGTGAGACTGTTAAAATTTTCCTGGTGACAAGAAACAGACTCCCAGGTCCACGTGCTTCCTCTTATATTCAGTGAGTCTAAGGCAGGGACTGAGTACTTATTTCTTGAAGTTAGGTAAATGAAAGGTGATTCTTTCAAGCAAAATCTGGGAACTCAGATGCATAGAGGCTCTTGGCTTTTCCAATATGGTGGGGCCTTGAGAGATTAGGTGACTTTCTTGAGGCTGAAAAGCTGGCCCAAGATAGAAATGGGACTGGAACAGAAGTATTCTGGCTGGCCTCAAGTCTTCACAAAATGAACTAACATATCAGAGAAACATTTTCAACCAGGGAAGGGCTGGAATTTGTGAAAAAGGTAAAGTTAGGAACTAGCAGGTGGTGTTATGGTTACACCACTGGACTCCCGTGTAGTCGACTACTATTCAAGTCTCAGACCTAGCAGCTTAAAACTCTCACCAGGTGCGTGTGCATGCGTGCCCAAAATCCCAAAAAGAGAATGAAGGAGAAGGAATTGCAATGTGGCCATCCCCAGTGGGGGATGATTTTCTTGCTTTCTGTCTCTCTGTCTTTCTCTGTTTCTCCAGTGAGCACACATGCCCTATAGCAAAAATCTCTGTCTAAACAAAAAAAAAAGAAGGAGAAGAAGAAGAAAGAAAAAAGCAAAGTTATACAATCAGAAATTTTAGTTATCTGAAACTCCTCTTCTTTTCAGATGTGTTCTGGTTAATCAAGTACTTATGATACCTTTGTCCTTTATTTGTTGAATTTATACCTCCGCTACCTCCACCCCTTCTCTAATTGGCCCCCAAATCCTGCTTGTATGTATATATGTGTGTGTGTATGTCTATATATATACACATATATGTATATATATATGTATATTAGGTCGGTGTAAAAGTCATCACGTATTTTTCCATGTTTTTCTATGCAAAAATGTGTTATGATTTTTTAGATGACTCAATATATGTTTATGATAGTATATGTGCATGCATAAGAGAGAGACAGAGCACCCTCAGCAGAGTCTCATCATGTTGCAATCACCTTTCCTCAGCTCTCTGGCTCCTTGGGATATTGGAGACCATGCATACACCCAGTGTATTTTCAGGCCAGCCAGGGGATCCAAACCACAGCTGGCTACACAGCTTCCAGCACTTTAGTTCAGTACTCTACAGATGGTACCACCTGACTGGGCTGCATACGGTTCACTGGGCTCCCTCAATAGCATTTGGGCCTATCATTACCTCTGCCTTCCTCATGCCTCTTGGTCAATGCTCTTTCTTCCTTAAAACTCACATTAAACCAGACATGACTCCCTTGCATGGCTCCCTCCCTTACTGTTTACTTTATCATAGTGCACTTTGCAGGTCTAGCTCTCTAGTCCTCTGGCTTAACTCTAATGAACACTTGTTTATATGAATAAGGTTTTTACATAGGAAACAATTGTCCTAGAGTGGAAAAACCATTGAGATAGAAATTGGAGCCACCAATTTCTAGTCTCAGTTCAGTCACTAATAAGCTGTATGAATTTAAGCATATTACTTGGCTTTTCTGAGCTTTTATTGTTCAAAAAAAGAGTTTAAAGTGGGCCAGCAGGTGGCGTGAAAGTTGGAGCAGCTTGATTCCACCCACATGGCTGACTGTGTAGTTCAAGTCCTGGACACAGTGGCTTCATAATCACACTGGGCGCATGTGCACATATGCTAAAAATTATGAAAGGAGAATGGAGAAGAGATTGCAGCATGACTACACTCCTGGGGGTAATTTTCCACTTTCTCTCTTGCTCTATTTCTCTCTTAACATGAGTGAACATGCCAGTTAAGAAAAAGAAGTTAACCACTGAGATTCTGAGTCTTTTTTTTTTTTTTTTTTTTTTTTTTTTATGTCATTGCAGTAGTGTTCCTATCCTCACAGAGAAGACAGGGAGAGTAAAAATGAGAAATTGTCTCCTCCAGAAGGATGGCCACACCACAGTCCCTTCTCCTCGGGATTTTGGGCAAGCATACACTCATGCCTGGCATGATTTTCAAACCACTAGGACTGTAGTGAGCCATGTGGGAGTTCTTCATCTTAACCATCATGCCACCTGTTGGCCCCCTGAGTCCTTTTTTTTATGTGTCTGTCCCATTTCTATAAGAAAAGAGCCATCTTTTCAGATTTATTTTTTCCTTGTACGGGCCTATTTCTTAAAGCTATATAGCATCCTCAATAAATACCGAAACGTTTTTCCTTGGTCCAAGCTTTCCCCCTGCCTATTGCAGATGGTGTATGAATCACATATCCCATCACAGTTGACTTTTCATTTTGGTGAAGATTAGACTTTTTTAAGTAGCACAAACTATGTCTTTTTAGAAAAGAATTCTTTTATTTAACTTTATTTATTCATTCATTTATTTATTTATTTTAATTTGACCAGAGAGGGAGAGAGAGAGAGAGAAAGCAAACCACCAGGTCAGGGACTTGAACCATGGTCAGCCATGTGGAAGTCCAGCACCCTTATCCACCACACCACCTGCCGGCCCCACAAACTATGTATTTCAGTGTCACCATTTCTTCCTATGAAATGTTCCGTGGTCCTCCATATTTGCCATTAGAACAAAACATTATTTCCACATGTGCCCTTTATTTTATAGTTCCTTTCTAACTTTAAGTATAGAACTCTTGACTTTTGCTTTAAATTCCTGCTAACCTAATTGGATTGGCTCTTTCTTTAAAACTTCTATTTGCAGTTGGATCTCTATTCAGGTGCAGTTTGGGTCATGTTCGTTTATGTTTTAGAGTTTGTTTAGAAGATACTTGGTACCAGGCTGGCCTTATGGTTTTAGTGATTAAGGGGGCTGGATCCCACATTGCCAATCATATGGTCCAAATCCTGGTCCTGGAAACTTGAGAAACATATCAAGCCCATGTGCATGCCCCAGATCCCTACAGGTTGGAGAAATTGAAGAGAAGAGATTGTGACACGACCACTCCCCAATGGAGATGCTTTCTCCCTCTCCCTTCCTCTCTGTCTCTGTCTCTCTCTGGTAAGTGTATGTGCCCTCGAGGGAAAAAAAAAAACTTGGTCTTATAATCACACCCATAATCATATGTATTTGTTTTGGTTCATTTTTTTTAGGAAAGTTAAAATTAAAACATATGGCACTCTGTCATATATGAAATTGCTCTATTCAGGTCTAGCCACAGTGGTTTAGGTGGTGATTTGCTACTGTGCAGTACTGGATATAGGAAGGTCCCAAGTTCAGATCCTGGGTCAAGCTGAACATCCTGGCCATGATGCTAGCTAACAAAAAGCTAGGGTAGAGAGAGGGATCAGGGCATGGTGACACTCTATGAAGGATACCTGTTCCTTCTCTCTCTCTTTCTCAAGAAGGAATTTTTTTTTAATTGCCAGAGAGGGACAGAGAAAGCACCTCCCAAAGAGTGTAATCATACCATTCATACCATAATACTTTTTCCTCCACTTCTCTATCCCATCAATACTTTGTGCTCACATATGTGCCTGGTGTGATTTTTCAAGCCACCAGGGGAGAGATCAGAACCACAGTCAGCCATGTGAGGTTGGTTCCCAATGTACAACATTTAAACACTGCACTATGGGCCAGGTACAAAAGAAACTTATTTTCTTGATTGTGCTATTCATTCATTTAATCCATATTTAAATGCATTAGCATTCAATAACAAAAGTGATAGATGACGTAAGAAGTAGTGATTGGTAAAGTATCTGTTCAAAATTTTGCACATGATAGGGAAGAAGATGTGCCATTTCAGCACCTTGGACAGTTAAAGCGATTCTGGTTGTAATCCCTGGTATTACCTCATTAGCAAGCTAGTGGCGCATTTAAAAACCTACAGCACTAGATCAGACACAGTGCCCTGAAATATCCTGCCTTTTTTTCTTTTCCCAAATGAGTGAAAATAAAAATTCTCTGTTCAAAAGCACTGGAGAGGAGGAGGGTTTCCCCTTCTCTAGCCTTCTTTCTAACAGAAATATAACAGGAAAATGCATCGTTGCATATTCTGATACATCAAGCCACTTGAACTCCAAGTTGAAACCTAAAAATGATTTAAACTCCAGACAGAGGCAAGTGCAAATTGTGATCCACATTCTGAAACTTATATTCTAAATCTGTAATCTCTTATTTGCTTCCACTTGTGTATTTTCAGAAAATGCAAGCCACAAGTTTTAAACACTGATCATGGGGAGCCAGATGGTGGTGCATCTGCAACACCACATTCTAGAAAGCAGACCCACCTGGAAGGGCTCCAGGTTCATACCTGGAGATCTCCCTTAGTAGGCTGGGTACACGTGTGGCCATGATCTGAGAATGGCTGAGTCCGGAGGTGGATCACAGCATTGAGAGCCTGTTGGGCATCCTCTCTCTCTCTCTCTTGTTCGCTTGCTCTCTCTCTCTCTTTCTCTCTCTCTCTCTTATTCTTAGAAGAAATAAATAAAACAAAAACTGATCTTGAAGGATTTTCTGTGATTCCTGTTTTACAAAAAGAAAATAAAAATTCCCTAGAGAAGGCTATAAAGCCCTCTATGGTCAGATACAGGGGAGCAAACAGCTTCAAGGCATTGATGAGACTTATACACCAAGGCATGGCTGTGGCGATGTTGCAACGTGGCACCGAGTGGCTTCCACAAACACTTCTTTGACTAGTTTACTATTTCTTGTTAAAGTGTAAGCAGACCTCTAATTACGCAATCATGCAGAGTTACAGGTGAACACTATCAGAAGGAAAGAAAAGTTCGACCACACTAACATCCAAGAAATGCAAATTGAACAATAGGTTGTGTGTGTGTGTGTGTGTGTGTGTGTGTGTTTATCTCTAAGAATGGAAGAGAATAAAAAGATTTCCAAAGAGGAGAGGAAATGGCACTTTCATGCACTGCCTGTGGAAGCGCACATTGGTACAAGACCTTGGGAGAGCAATTTGGAAATATATATCAAAAGCTTAAACAATAATGATGAAGTTGTATGTGTAAACACAAATATATGTTCTCAGTTCATTGTTAAGTGGAAAAGCAAGTTGCCCTATTAAACAATCTTATGTCTATGATATTTAAATATACATTCTAAAAGGATGTACACCAAAGTATCATCTCAGAGAACAAGATGGGTGGAATATTTACATTTTCTTTGTATGTTTCTAATAGCTCTATACCAACATGAATTACAGTTTTTATTTTTGAACAAAAATTTACTCAATTATCAATTAAAAAACAGTTATAAAGAATGCCTAGTCTCTCCTATTTGGGAGTCTAGAACTGGTGGAGTTGGCTTCAGCATGTTTAAGGTATTGAAGAGAAGTTAGTGGGAAAGATAGCTCTGGGCAAGAAATAAAATGGCCCCAAATAAGTAGACAAAGAGTTGGGGAATAAGTTACTCCCAGCTTTGAAGACATAGTAGAGTTTGGATTTTAATTCATTGATAGAAACAATAGACCACCATTTCAGGGACAGCTCAAGAAAGGGACGTTGATTAAATTTGCAAAATCTTTGCCTTGTTTTGTTTTTAATTATTCTGTCTTGCTTTTATGTGGAAAATGGAATGGAGTAAGGCAGGATTAGAAGCCAGTAATATCAGTAGGGCTATCATAGAATATAATAAATGGGATTAAGTCATTAAGAGTATAGATGCAAAATAGAAAGATTTTATCTAAATTTTGGAAGTGAAAATAATGACAGATCTTGCTTATTTGGCAAGGTAGAAAAGAAATCCAGAATATCTTGCACTTTTAGTATCAGGGATAATTCTTACAGTTAAGATCAAATTTATAAAAACAAAGTCCCTCTCTACAGTTTTTGTTTTCAAATCATTTCATTGAAATATATTATTGTAGTAGGCTGAATGGTGGCACCCAAAACAATATGTCTGTGCCCTAATTCTGGGAACCTGTGAACATCTCCTCATTTGCAAAAAAGGGATTTACAGATGTTATTAAATTAAGACTCTTAAGGAGCTCTTCCTTGATGACCTGGTGGGCTCTAAATCCAGTGATCAGCAACCTAATAAAACTGAGACAGGGCCAGCCAGTGGCATGGTGGTTGGAGCAGCTGCATCCCACATAGCTGACTGTGCCATTCAAATCCTGGATATGGTGGCTTGACAAACAGGCCAAATGCATGTACCCAAGAAGAGAATGGAGAAGAAGGGATTGAGGCATAGTCACCCCCTGGAGGGTGATTTCTCACTTTCTCTCCCTCTCGCGGTCTAGCGCATATGCATTATGACAAAGTTTTTTAAACTAAAGAGAGAGAGAGAAAGAGGGAAGCTCTATATAAGGAAGAGGAGGAGGCACTGTGACCCCAGAGACAGAGACTGGAACTATGTGGACATGAGTCCAGCAGCCACCAAAAGCTGTAAGAAGCAAAGAATGGATTCTCCCATCGATTCCCTAAGGAGCATAGACCTGCCTGTTTTCACACATCTAGCCTGAGACCGTGAGAGAATGAACCTCTTGTTTTCAGCCACCAATCTGTGGTCATTTGTTATGGCAGTCACAAGAGAGTAATTCCATTACAAACACGAAAACATACACAAAATCATTCACAATTGCTAAGATGTGGAATCAACCTAAATGCCCAAGAACTGATGAATGGATGAAAAAAGAAAATGTGGCATGTATGCACTAAGGAATACTACTCAGGCTCAATGAGACCCTACCACTTGATTCAAAGTGGACAAATATAGAAGATTTGATGCTAAGCAAAGCAAGGTAAACTATGAAAAACAAACACTTTATATCCCCACTCAATATATACCGAATGTCTGCACTCTACAGCAGAAACTGAAAGATCCAGAGGCCAGAAGATGGCATAATGGTTACGTCTCTGGACTCCCACATAGTCAACCGTAGTTCAAGTCCCAGACCTGGTCACTTGAAACATGCCAGGCATGTGTGCACACATGCCCAAAATTCCAAGAGGAGAATAGAGGAGGAGGGAATGTTGTGTGGCCATCCCCTGATTTCTCGCTTTCTGTCTCTCTGCTTTTCTCTGTCTCTTCAGTGAGCACATGCACCCTATAGCAAAAAATCTCTCAAAGAAAAAAGGAAAAGAGAAGAAAGAAAAAGAAAGAAAGAGAAAGAAAGAAGAAAGAAAAAAATAGAAAGATCCAAAGATATAAGAGCAGGGAAGACAACTGTAGACCAGATGGTAGGGGAATAGCAGAGGATGTGTGGGAAGAACTCAGGGAAGAGGCACTCAGTAAACACAATAATGTAAAAGCCTCCATTGAAAATGATGTACATGATAACATCCTTCACTAGATTGTCACAGATTGCGTGCATATTTTAATAAATAAATACAGGAAAACCAAACAAAAAGACATACACAAATTATAAGTGTATAGTTTAAGAAATTATCACAAGGTGTTTTTTTACTTTTTTCCATTTAAAATTACTTTTAATTATGAAAACTTTCAAACATACATAAAAGCACAGAAGGTTATATAGTGAACCATTATGTACCCCAAATCCATTTTCAACTGTAAGCAACACATGACCAATCTGGGTTCATTTATATTCCCACTCACTACCCTGACGCTGGCTTATTTTGAAGCAAATTCTAAATACCATATTGTACCTATAAATTCTTCATAATACATCTCTAAAAGAGAATGGCTCCTTTTATGACATAACCAAAATATCATGTATCACTTAAGAATTAATTTAAAAATCATTAATAATATTAAATACACAATTAGTACTCAGATTTCTCAAATTGTCTGATGTATGATTTATCAATTGGTTTGATTGAAACAGGATCCAAAGAAGTTCTATACATTATATTTGGGCTTTAAATCTCTTCAGTATTAATCTACAAGTTCCCTTCTTTCCTTTCTATTATGTTTTAACTTAATTGTTGAGGAATCCAGATGAGGTTGCTTGCAATGTGTCTCCTGGGAGTTAGTGTCTCAGCCAGTGTCTACCGGTAGCTCTGAGATTGTTGACTCATAGTTGTATGTGCCTCATTGGTTTCAGCCATTCTTATAGTAGAGGAGGAAATAGGAGACCAGAGTGACCCTGGTTGAATGCCAAAAATCATTCACCTGGTTAGTAACAGGATCCAGGTAAGAACCCAAGTCCACACTTGGGACCAGCAGTTAGCGTAATGGCTATGTCGCTGGACTCCCATGTAGTCGACCACAGTTTGCTTCCCAGACCCAGTGGCTTAAAACTCACACCGTCACCCCGGGCGCGTGTGCGTGCGTGCCCAAGATCCCGAGAGTAGAATGGAGAAGGGATTGTGGCGTGGCCATCCCCCCTGGGGGGTGATTTCTCGCTTTCTCACTCTCTGTCTCTCTCTGTCTCTCTCTCTCTGTCTCTCTATCTATCTA
>NW_006160082.1:3232604-3245125 GCF_000334495.1 Tupaia belangeri chinensis | reverse complement strand
AAAAAAAAAAAAAAAAAAGAAGAAGAACCCAAGTCCACGCTTTTCCCATTGTAAGGCAACTATGGTCAGCTGTTAAAATAGCTAAATGTACTTCCAGATGCACAGTATACACAATAATTGCAATGGCAAATGCATTCAAGTGGCAAATAAGAAAGTAAATTTGACCATCCTTTGGTTATATATAAGACTTATTGTGGTTTGGCCAAGAATACAGCAAATAACAATTCATACACCAAAACTAGTATCCCAGCTGATTATTAAATCGGAGGACTCGAGTTTGGTTAGAAGAGAAACACCTTTTTACTTTGACACTGAAACTAAATCTGGTTTACTTAGAATTTAAAACAGAGTATGAAATAGTGAAACTAGGAAAAAATAAATCCCACAGTTTTTTCCACTGGCTTTTATTTCTATTTTAATTACATTTAAAATTAAATAGATACTAATTTTAAAGTAATGTTGAAGTTTAATTTGAAGTTTATTTTATAATTAAATTTAAATCGATTTTAAAATATGCTAAATATTAATTTTATGTTCATTTTTTAAAATATTTTTCCATATTCAATACAATGTAACATGCAAATATGAAGTCATATAGTCACAGCTCTATTGCTGGAATTCCGATAGAACATAGTTTAAATTATATGTCTCAGGACCAGCATGGCTTGGTGATTAAGGTGCTGGAAACTCCCACATGGTCGATCATGGTTTGAGTCCCAGACCTGGTGACTTGGTTTCTCACTTTCTCTCTCTCTCTCTCACTTTCTCTCTCTCTCTCTCTCTCTGTGTGTGTGTGTGTGTGTGTGTGTGTTTATGTCTGGTTAAATTAAAAGCAAATAAATGAATAAATTTTTTAAAAGAGTGAAAAAATTATATGTCTCAGCTTATTAAGATATATCATCTTAATATGATGGTGAAGTATAATGTAATACTCCCTGGACCATAAAAGAAAGATTGCTGTTCTTCCTAAAGTCAGATTTTTTTTTAAATTGACAAAGGGCAACATGCACACAGAGAGACAGAAAAAGAACACAGAAAAAGGGAGAAAGCAACCCTAAGGGGATATAGCCACACCGCCATCCCTTCTCCATTTCTCCATCCTGTCCAACATGAACACTTTTAAAGCTTTGCAGGTGTGTGTGTGTTTATCTCTGGTTAAATTAAAAGCAAATAAATGAATAAATTTTTTAAAAGATCTTTTAAATTATATGTCTCAGCTTATTAAGATATATCATCTTAATATGATGGTGAAGTATAATGTAATACTCCCTGGACCATAAAAGAAAGATTGCTGTTCTTCCTAAAGTCAGATTTTTTTTTAAATTGACAAAGGGCAACATGCACACAGAGAGACAGAAAAAGAACACAGAAAAAGGGAGAAAGCAACCCTAAGGGGATATAGCCACACCGCCATCCCTTCTCCATTTCTCCATCCTGTCCATATTTGGGGCATACACACACACATGCATGGCATGTTTTTCAAGCCACTAGGGCCAAGGTTCGAACTGCCAAAGGCCACAGGGTCTCCAGCTTCCTTAACCACCAGACTACAGGGCCCGTCCAAGAGAGTCAGATTTATAAAGTAAGTAATTTCAATAATTACTTATTGGATGTCAGTTATGCCATTTAAGAACCAAGCCTGGAGTCTTTTCATATACAAAAAACTATTTGAAACCAACACATAAACTCAAATTAACCTTTTATATTTTAGTATAGGATCATGCACTGCAAAACCGCCTTTCA
Source organism: Tupaia belangeri chinensis (assembly GCF_000334495.1). Classification (NCBI taxonomy): domain Eukaryota; kingdom Metazoa; phylum Chordata; class Mammalia; order Scandentia; family Tupaiidae; genus Tupaia; species Tupaia belangeri. Next base: position 3,243,382 of record NW_006160082.1, on the reverse strand, counting down.
GTCGACAACAAACCACATACACAATGGTGTAGCCATAAGATTTTAATAGATCCAAATCGCCTAGGTGTGTAGTAGGCTATACCATCTAGGTATGTTCAGGTGCATTCCGTGACATTCACAAATGATAAAATTACCTAAACAGTTGGTTTCTCAGAACATATCCCTATTGTTAAGCCACATACTACTACATATGCTGTGTACTGTAGTGGGGTTGAAAGAACTAGAAAATTTTTATCTGGAAAAGACAAATAATTGTTTTGTTTTGTTTTGTTTTGTTTTGTTTTCATCTTTTGTATAAGCTACAAATGAGAAAAGAGAGTAGATGTCTTCTTTGTGACTCCATATAAAGACTGATGTGTGTGAAATGCAACGTCACACATTTTAACTCAGTAAATGCCACAGGAAAGAGAGCTGGAACCACTTCCTCCTCATTCTCTTCCCCATGCACCGTTCCATACCCAAGTTAATTTATTTTTATTCCTAGAAAATTCTGATTCTTTAAAAATAATTAAATTATTTTAGTATGAAGTCTTTCCTTTCCTCACCTTGCCATAGCCATCTTCAATCTTTTGGCATTACATCTCTCTCATGGCCTGCTTGTATATTTCTCTACTTTCTCAAAGGCTTATCTCTAGACTGGTTTCTTCCTTTTTCTGTTTCAAAATTCCTGAAGGAAGGGAAGCAGGAGTCATCAGTGTCCCACAATTAGGAGAGAAAGTCCAGCAATGAAGCACTTGCCTCTAAATCTTGCACTTAGTTTAAAAATACAGTCTAGACACCATGCCACGTTTACTCAAATTTCCAGAAATGGAACCCCAAATGTGTATTTGTGGTGAATTTCCCAACCAATTCTGATGTGGTAAGTCCAAGGACAGTCGTCTGGGAACCACTGTCATGAAGCAGAGTGATTATTTAATGATCATTAAGAGTGGTACACGTTCTCTTTTCCCACCTCCCCCACCTAAAATGAACCCTAACCAAACATGTTCACAATAATAAGTTCTGTTTTGTTTTATTTTGTTTTTAAAACAAAGAGGCAGAAAGCAAGAAATCACTCTCTGGGGGAATGGCCACATCACAATCCTTTCTTCTCCATTCTCTCCTCAGGATCCTGGGCATGCACATACATGTACCTAGCATGAGTTTCAAGCTGCAGGGTTTGGGACTTGAACCACAGTTGACCATGCAGGAGTCCAGCAATGCAACCATTACACCATCTGCTGGTCCCAACAATAATAAGCTATTCCATACCTAATACTTTAAGAAACTTCAAAATTTGATATCTAAATTATACAACTATTATTTAAAACAATACTTACCTTCCAGGAAGAAAGTTGTGCTTGAAATCATATCATTGCCTTAATTTGTATATATCACACGTAATGCTGCAAACACCATCTGGCACAGGTATTTGCATCAGCCAAGGTTCTTCAGGCTTCAAGTATCAGGAAACACAACCCAAACCATTATAAGCAGATAAGGAATTTATGGGCTCACATTACGGAAAACCCAAAGGGCTCATATATTCCAATCTCTCAAGCTTTCAATCTGCTTCTAGGCAAGCCCTATTTTCAACTAATAGTCCCACTAGCTTGAAGGTGGTTGTAGAGGTTCTACATCCCATCCTCTTAAGGCCAGATTGACCAGGGAAGAGGCTTTGTTCCCCACTGCAGTCCCAGCACAGGTCTAGCTACATGTCAGTGTTCTCACTGAGTCACATACCATCCTGGGACCAATAACTGTGCCCCAAGCAGTGTGACGCTTGATTGGCCAGGTCTGAATCAGTAGCTCATAATCCCTGTCGGAACTGGTAGTGGAGTCAATACATAGAGACCAACTATGTTTTTAGGGTGGCTCTCCAAAAGGACATCAGACAGTCAAAAAAGGCAAATGTCCACCCCAATATATGGTGATTTCAAGGCTATATTAACAAAGAAATATGAGTAAGTTGCAAAATAGAAATACAAACCAAGATTTTTAATCTTTTCATGAGCTTCACTGTAGATACTTTAAAATATGGAATGCTTTAAAAAAATGGGAGGCATTATGGTCTATTCCAATAAATTCAAAACAAGATTATTGCCTCTTATTTTCACGATAGATACTTTAAAAAATGGAAAAGATTACGGTCTACTTTAACAAAGTATAAGTGAAATTATTGTCCCTCCTTTATTTTTGCTCTTATCTTCATATTCGGTTTTTTGTTTATTTCCTATTTCATTATTTATGTTTTAGAGAGATATTTGCTATAGGGCACATGCACTCGCTAGAGAAACACAGACATAAAATGAGAAATTACTCCCTGGGGGTGGGGTGGCGGGGAATGACCATGCTGCAATCCTTTTTCTTCCATTCTCCCCTCAGGATTTTGGGCACACACGTACACACACGCAGTGTGAGTTTTAAGCCACTGGGTCCAGGACTTGAGCCATAGTTGACTATGTGAAAGTCCAGCGATGAGAGCATTAAGCCAACTGCTGGTCCCCATATTCAGTTTTTTAAGTTTATTTATTTTATTCATGAGAGAGAGCACTTGGACACTTTTGTGAGCAGCATCCTCACCAGGGTTTCATGCCACAGTTTCCTTTCCCCCACCTTCCAGCTTGTCAGAAGCTTGGGCAAGCATATCGATAGTGTTTTCAGGTTAATTTGAGATCTGGACCCAGAGTTGGCCATTCCAACACTGCAGTCCAGTACGCTACCAACTACGCCACAAGGCTAGATCTATATACAGTTTTCACAATGAATCAAACGATGTGAAAAAAGCTAGAAATGAAAACTATATCATGAACTTAAAATGTCATTAAATAATGGTGATATATTTTATAGTAGCTGATTGCATATAATAAGTTTTTCAATTCTTTAATAAGTTTACTTTTTTCCACATAAGAGTCATCAGAAGTCTTCCAAAAATCAATATACAGTGGCCTGAGGAGTTCAGTAAGCAAAATAGCTAAAGAAGAAAAAAAAAAAAAAGTAAAAATATCTAGCATAAATCTGAACACTTAAAATCACATTGAAAATAAAGCAATTGTCCAACACATACAAAGAACTCCTATAAATCAATAAGAAAAAGATAGATATCCAAAAAAAATTGGACAAAAACCCTGAACACACACTTCACAAAAGAGACTATTCCAATAGCTGATATACACTTTATTAGTTACCAAGGAAATCCAAATTAAAATCATAATGAGATACCACTATCCATCCACTAGAAATTCCTAAGTGTTGGCAAGCATGTACAACAACCAGGATTCTTGCCCACTATAGCCAGGAGTAAAGTTGGTATAACTCTTTGAAAAACTATTTGGCAATACCTATGATGTGGAGATGTGTTTATCTTAGCAATTTCAAGTCAATTTCTCTCATAGATGTGCACAAAAAAGCTATGATCAAGATTGTTGGAGCCAGCAGTTGGCGTAATGACTATGTCACTGGACTCCCACAAAAATAGTTTCATGAAAACGTAGACAACCGCAGTTTGAGTCCCAAACCTGATAGCTTAAACTCATGCTGGGCACATGTGCATGCATGCCCAAGATCCCAAGAGGAGAATGGAGGAGAAGGGATTGCAGTGTGGCCATCCCTCCTGGGGAATGATTTCTCGCTTTTTGTCTCTCTGTTTTTCTCTGTCTTTCTGGCAAGCACACATGCCCCATAGAAAAAACCTCTCCAAAAAATAAATAAATAAATAAGAGAATGTATATTAGGCCAGCCATGTAGTACAGTGGTTAAGTCAAATCATGACGAACCAGATTTCACAAAGTCAACCACAGTTCAAGTCCTTATCCCAGCAGCTTGGAAAACATGCTGAACATGTGTGCCTGGGTGCCCCAAATCCTGACAAGATGAAGAAATGGAGGAGTAAGGATTGAGAGTCACCTCACCCCACAGGGAGGTTCTCTCTCTCTTGTACATGAAACCTCTGGCAATTAAAAAAAAAATGTTCATTAGAAGCACAATTTGTAGGCATCGAAAAGCAAAAACCACCAAAATGTTCACCAACAGTAGAAGAGATCAATAAATTGTGGTATAGTTTCATAATACAGTACACTTCAGCAGAATGAACAAAGAGCGATTACAAACAACATGGAGGAGCCTCACAAAAATACAGTTACATGAAAACCAGATAGAGAGAAAAAGTACATTCAGTATTTACTTATATAACTTTTTATATAAAAGTTAAAGGCCAGCCAATGTGCAATGGTTAAGAGGGCTGAATTCCACATGGCCAACTGTGTGGTTGAGTCCTGGACCTGACAGTTTGAGAGGAATGCTTGGCACTTGTGTGTGCATGCCCAGAATGAGGGGAGAATGGAGGAGAAGGGGTTGGGGTGTGGTCATCTCTTGGCAGGGGATGATTTCTCTCTCTCTCTCTCTCTCTCTCTCTCTCTGAGTGTGTCTCTCTCTCTGTCTCTCTCTCTCTTTCTCTCTCTTTCTTCTCCCCATCTGACAATCACATGCACCTTATGACAAACTGATAAATAAATAAACAAACAAAGTTTAAAAACAGCCAAACTACTCTATGCTAAGTATTAGAATGCAAAAGGTAACCTGAAAGGACTGTCACTGGAAGGATCAAGAGCAGGACTAGGGAGTTTTGTAACAGTTCATTCCTTGATACAATGCTAGTTACACAAGAGTGTTAAGTTGGTAAAAATTCAGCTAGCTGGCACTTGTGCGTTTCTTTGAACATGGATTAAACGCTAAAGGTTTAAAATTAAAAAGGAAGAAATCAGTTAAGTCTATAGTCGGTTATTTTTTTCCATTTTCATTCCTCCTGCTAGTTTATAAAGTTGCTTTTTAGTGCTAAAATATTCTGTTTTAACAAGTAGTGGGTGGTTGATGTGACTCCTCTATAAATGGTTTGTGTAGTGGTTTGAGAAGCACAATATAAATGTTAACTTTCAAGCATTTGGGGGTGTGCACTATATTTTTTCTCATAGAGATCGCATTATTAAGTCATAGTACTTTTATCCCACCTTATTTAATCTGTACATCACAGCTCTTGGAAACACCGATAATTTCCAGCAGCAGATTGTACAACATTTGATGCCTATGAAGTCTACAGCTATCAGCGACATTCAATGAAGGAAAAGCTCTGAGAAAGCCTCCATTGTTGGCCCTGAAATCTTGTTTAAAATATTAAGTCTCAGATTTGCCCTCTTTTCTCTTACTCTTATTATTTCCCATTAGTAGTCATATCTAGCAGATGTAGACTAGCCCATGATGTGGTGGTTAAGGCTGTGGATCCCACACAGCTGGCTACACAGTCTCATATTCACCTGCTTGAAAAAACATGGCGGGCACGTGTGTGCATGCATGCTCGCTTGTGTGTGTGTGTATGTATGTGTGTATGTGCACGTGCCCAAAATCCAAAAAAGGAAGGAGAGATGGAGAAGAAGGGATTGCAGTCTAACAGTGCCCCCTGGGAGGTGCTTTCTCACTTTTCCTCTCTTTGTTTCTCTGTCTTTCTCCGGTTAGTGCATGCGCCCTCTGATAAAACGTTTTTAAAAATGATAATAATTAATGATAACTAATAGTCATGTTTGAATAAAAGTCTCCATTTGGGGATGCAAACTCCATCATCTTATGAGCTCATAAGTCTTTGATCCAACCCCAGCTCTTCTCAGTGTTGCAACTTCCTCTGTAAATAAAAGTAAAGGTGTTCTAGAGGCCAGCAGGTGGCATGGTGCCTAAGATGCTGAACTCCCACATGGTTGACTGTGATTCAAGTCCCAGACCCAGTGGCTTGAAAATCATGGTGCTTGTGTGTGTATGCCCAAGGTCCCAGGAGAATGAAGGCGAAGGGATTGCAGCATGGACATTTCCTCACTCACTTTCAATCTCTAGCTCTCTCCTGGCGAGCACACACCCTATGACCCCCCCCAAAAAAAAATAAATAAATAAAAGGAAATGTTCTGTATAAATACCAATAGAGGCTGGCTTAACCGTGAGCTTAAACTAGACCCCTGAAAGAAACATTTTGTTATTCAGAATAATGGTGTTCGTGGACTGTGCATAACCATAGAAACTCCAAAATAATTTAAAAACTCAAAATTATTAAATGATGAGTCAATAGGTAGCCATGTGTAGAAAGTCAAAATAGCAAAAGGCATGCCTGAAGTAGGAAATTGTTTTATTCTAAGGTCTGAAAACAGGCAGCGAAGAGAGGACTTCTATCAGTGTTGCTTGACGTCACCTGTCAAGAAAATCAGAGCAATAGTTTTTTGCAGCCCATAATGTTCAAAATAACAATTACCATCTTTCAGAAGCTGCTATACTTTACCTTCTTTGTTGGTATAATATGGAGGCCCCAACTCTTTCTTTTTTTAATTTTTTAAAAGTTTTGTCAGAAAGCACATGCACTTGCCAACAAAGAAAGAGAAAGTGAAAAAGCACTCCCCATGGAGACCGACCATGCCTCCATTCCTTCCCCTCCATTTATCTCTTTTCTTGGCATTTTGGGCATGCATGCACACATACCCAGAATGGTTTTCAAGCCTCTGGGCCCAGCACCCACATGCCATAGTCAGCTATATGGGATCCAGCCTCTTTAACCACCATGCCACTGACTGGCCTAGGACTCCTACTTCCTAGAAAAAACTTCACGTGGCATCATTTTTGGAGATTGCTCAGAGCTGTAACTGACTTTCACTATTGAATGAGACATAAAAGTTGCGTAAACCAACAGTTCTCAAATAATGATCTAAGGCACCCTGGGGACTCCTTCTTGGTGTTTCAAGGGTAGCTGGAGAAGGAATAAAATAGGAACACAGGGGACCAGCAGTTAGCATAATGGCTATGTCACTGAACTCCCATGTAGCCAACCACGATTCGAGTCCCGGACCCGGTGGCTTAAATTCACACTGGGTGCGTATGCGTGTGTGCCCAAGATCCCGAGAGGAGAATGGAGGAGAAGGGATGGCGGCATGGCCATACCCCCTCGGGGGTGATTTCCACTTTCTGTCTTTCTGTCTCTCTTGGTCTTTCTGGCAAGTGCACATGCGCTATAGCAAAAATATCTCAAAAAAAGATAGAAGCACAGAATTATCCCAATAGTATCTCAAAAAAAAGATAAAAGCACAGGATTATCCCAATAGCAGGACACTATTAACAAGTAGAACTTTACTTTTCTTATGTTCATAATGGGCTTCCTCAGGGTTTTACTTTTTTTTGTAAAGAAAGCATTCAACAATTTAAAAATTAAAAATAGGTGCCAGCAGATGGAGTGGTGGTTAAGGCACTGGACTCCCAAATGGCCAACTGAAGTTGAATCTCAGACCTGGCAGCTTTCTCTCTCTCTCTCTCTCTCTCTCTCTCTCTCTCTCTCTCTCCCTCCTCTCTCTCTGGTGAGTACACACGCCCTATAGCAAAAATAAAAATAACACTAATAAATACAAGTAAATAAATCATTCTTTTTTTGAAAGAGAGAGATTTTTGCTATAGGGTGCATGCACTTGCCAAGAGACAGAGAACCAGACAGAAAATAAGAAATCACCCTCCAGGAGGGATGTCCACCCCACAATCCCTTTTCCTCCAATCTCCTCTTGGAATTGTGGGCACGCACTTGGCATCAGTTTCAAGTTACCGGGTCCGAGACTCAAAACATGGTAGACTATGGGAGCCCAGTGACATGACCATCATACCATCTTCTGGCCCAATAAATAATTCTTTAAAAAATTAAAAATAGGGGGACCAGCAGTTAGTGTAATGGCTATGTTGCTGAATTCCCATGTAGTCGACCACAGTTCGAGTCCCAGACCCAGTGGCTTAAACTCACACTGGACACGTGTGCTTGCATGTCCAAAATCCCGAGAGGAGAATGGAGGAGAAAGGATTGCAGCGTGGCCAACCCCCTTGGGGGTGATGTCTCACTTTCTGTCTCTCTGCCTCTCTCTCTCTGTCTTTCTGGCGAGCGCACGTGCCCTATAGCAAAAACCTTTCCAAAAAAAATCATAATTAAAAATAATAAGAATTTTAAAGTAGATAACATATTCTATTCAAATGTCTTTAAAACCGAAGAGTTTACAGTCAAAGAAACTGAGGCTCCACCAAGTTAAGTAATTTTCCCCAAGTCCTATAGCTAGCCAAAGATCAACTGAAACTGGAACTTTTGTTTTCTGATTCTCAATTGAATGGTCTTTCCAAACTACTATCTACCCAACGAAGAACCCCTGGGTTTCCAAAAAGAGTGGTTGGAAACCTTTTTGTGTCTGTAACTATTTGAGTATTTATCCCGCCTTTATAGATTCCTTTACTGTTCAGTGTTAAAGCCTTAATACAGAAACCATTTGCATTTTAATAATGCCTGGCATGCCGCATGAAATAATATGGATAATGGAATCAAGGGTAAACTATCAGAGTCTACCTCCTATTTACTCCAAATTGCTCTTTGCAAATGGAAAATTAAATTAGCTGCTAAAAACATGAACTAGGTTACAAACCGGAATTCTTCAACAGTACAGCTGCCATGGAAACTGATTAGCTGTTTTTAAAGCTAAAATAAGCCCTTTTAATATATATTTCAGCTTTATTATTATTATTATTGGGATGTTGGTTCAAAGTGCCTTTATAACTAGACACCAGCTTTTTTCTGTTTTGCCATCTATTTTCTAGAAACTATGGCAATTAAATTCTTTATCCGCTTTGGTAGCCAAAGGGTTAATTAAAGATAGAGACCTCTATTTTTAGCTGTTACTATAGCCAGGCTTCCATTCAATCTAAAAACAGCCATGCCTTCTGCATCACTTTTAATCCTGCAAAGCTGAGACTCATGCCTATCCAAATCAAGACTACATTTAAATAGCCCATCTTCAGTCAAAACCATGGCAACCAGTACACAGTATATATCCTGCATCTTTCCTGGTAGTCCTTACATTTTTTTAACCACAAGACAGGAAATCTGTTTTGTTTGAACGTCACTTGAGGGCAAATTTACATTACACAATGGTCAACCATCTGCTTTTATTTAGAAAAAAATGAATCTATGACAGTATAAGCTTTATAAATTAGGAAGAGATACAAGTAATCTTTATTATTGATTTGTTTATTCATAGCCTTATTACAACACAAAGATCTGTGATAAGTTCCAGAATCCCCAAAAGGAGAGATGAAGAAAGTGAGAAGTATTGGGGTGTATGCTTTCTGCAGGAATAACTGTGTAAACAATCGGTTTGCCAATGAGGTTAGATAATAAAAATAAAATTGAATTCTACATGGTAACACTGTTCAAATGTCACTATTAAACTGGAAAATATGAAGAGATCTTTATTTCTCTGTCATTTGTTAAAAATTGAAAATTGGGGGACCAGCAGTTAGCGTAATGGCTATGTCACTGGACTCCCATGTAGTTGACCGCAATTCGAGTCCTGGATTCAGTGCCTTAGACTCACTGGGCGCATGTGCGTGCCCAAGATCCTGAGAGGAGAATGGAGGAGAAGGGATTGTGGCGTGGCCATCCCCCCAGGAGGGTGATTTCTCACTTTCTGTCTCTCTGTCTCTCTCTGTCTTTCTGGAGAGCACATGAACCCTATAGCAAAAACCTCTCAAAAAAAAAAATTGAAAATTGGGACCAGCAGATGGCATAATGGTTAGGTCGCTGTATGCCCATACAGTCAACCGCGGTTCAAGTCCCAGACCCAGTGGCTTGAAACACTGAGTGCATGTGTGCACATGCCCATGATCCCAAGAGAAGAATGGAGGAGAAATTATTGCAGTGTGGCTATCCACTCTGGAGGGTGATTTCTCACTTTCTGTCTTTGTGTCTCTATTTGTCTCTCCAGTGAGTGCACATGCCCTATAGCAAAAAGAAAAAAAGAAAGAAAAAAAACTCTCTCTCAAAAAAAAAGAAAGAAAATAGCTTTATGTGTTTTTCTTTTTCTGATTATGAAGTCAATACATGCTCCAGTCTATAATCTATGCATTTGAGAAGAAGATAAAAAAGAAAGTAAAACACAGTCTAAATCATAGAGGCACCTGTTCAAAGTGTGTTGACTATCATCACAACTTCTCTGTGCATTTAACACACGCATGTCTTAATAACTGTGGTGGCTGTCCTCGATTCATTGTGAAGTTCTTTCTTTTCCAATTAAGATAGATTTGTCATTTAGTCCACTGCATAGAGCTACCATAATTTTTAAAACTAATTCCTTATTTAGGAATATTTAGGGAGTTTCTGGCATCTTACTATTATGAGGAACACTAAAAAGAAATTTCTGAGCCAGCCTGTGACCGAGGGGTTATGGCAGCTGGATCTCATATGGTCAACTGCACTGTTTATGTTCTGAATCCAGCAACTTGAAAAACACACAAGGTGAGTGTGCACATGTGCCCAAAACCCCAAAAGGAGGGAGTAATGGAAGAAAAGGAATTGTGCTATTGCTGGGTCCCATTGAGAGGGACGGTGTTTTCTCTCTCTCTCTCCCTTTTGCTTTATCTCTCTGGTAAACATATGTACCCTCTGGTAATTAAAAGAAAAAGATTCTTTGGGGCTAGTAGGTGGCACAGTGGTTAAGGCACTGGACACCCACATGGCTGACCATTGTTCAAGTCCTGGACCTGGTGGCTGGAAATATGATGGGTGCATGTGTGTGTGCCCAAAATTCCAGGAGGAGAATGGGGGAGCGGGGATTTCACCATGGTCATACTCCCTAGGGGGAGAGTGATTTCTCACTTTCTGTTTCTCTGTCTCTCCAGCAAGCACAGGCATCCTAGAGCAAAAATCTCTCCAAAAAAAAAAAAAAAAAAGAGAGAGGGAGGGAGAGAGAAAAAAA
>NW_006160082.1:3213191-3232376 GCF_000334495.1 Tupaia belangeri chinensis | reverse complement strand
AAAAAAAAAAAGAGAGAGAGAGAGAGAGAGAGAGAAAGAAAGAAAGAAAGAAAGAAAGAAAGAAAGAAAGAAAGAAAGAGATTCTTTCACATGCACAAACCTGTGTGATTTGCCCATATTTTAGATGTGAGGTTGCTAAGTCAAAATGTATACTTGCGAGGGTAGCAGGTGGCATAGCGGTTAAGGCATTGGACTCCAACGTGGCAGATCATGGTTTGAGTTCCTGACCCAGTAGCTTGAAAATCAAGTTAGGCACATGTTCATACATGCCCAAAATCCCTGGAGGAGAATGGAGGTGAAGGGATTACAGCATAGCCATTCCCTTCAGGGGGTGATTTTCCACTTTCACTGTCTCTCTCTGACTCTTTCCAAGGAGGACACGCATCATATGGAAAAAATATCTATATATATACCTGTGATGATATTTCAAAAAGTCTGTGCAAAAACATAAAATTAATGTACAAGTTTAGTTTGGTACAAAACAATTTGAAATTCATGCATGGTTCTTTTTTATAAAATACAATTCCATGTATTTTTTAAAGACTCCTCATATTTGAATTTTTGATTCATATTATCCAGATTGTACCCTAGAAAAGTTGAGCCAATCTGTACAACCACCAAGAAGGCCTGATCATGAAGTTGCTCTACTTGCTCACAAATATCGCTTACTTATCTCTGTCTTTCACCACCTAGTAGACAAGATTACCATAATGTTTTGATAGTAACACCTTTTTTCTCATCAATTCATAACTCTAAGAAAATGAGAAATATAATTAAATGCAATGAGATAGTTGACCTACATGATTTTGAAAGGCTTCTCTAGTTTCAACATTCTATAAATCTGTAAAATGTTCTCAATTCATCTCTCTATCAAGCATCTACATAAGCAAGCTCCTAGCTAGAAGCAAGCTGCTGGGTTCAAGACTCAAACAGAACAGTTGGCCATACGAGATCCAGCTGCCATAACCCCTCGGTCACAGGCTGTCATAGTGTTTCTCATAATAGTAAGATGCCAGAAACACTCTAACTATTCCTAAAAACTAACCCTAAGTGATCAATATATGTGAAAACAGCCCTTTGAGACGGTGAGTTTTATGGTTATTTAAAAAGGAAAAATATGGGGCTTAGAGGAACTAGATAAAAGCAGAATCAAAGAAAGAAGCAAAACATTTAATGGACCCAAAATGGAAAATCTGTTGATGATGATGTATATGATAATATCTTTGACTATACTAATATACTGTGTATTCTTGCTGGGAAAATTCGTTTTGCATGCTGCAATAATGTACAGTGATTGAATGTATAAAAAAGTAGTAAAGGGGGCCAGCTGTTGGCGCAATGGCCATGTTGCTGGACTCCATATAGTCAACTGCAGTTCGAGCCCTAGACCCGGTGGCTTAGACTCAGCCAGGCACGGATGTGTGTGTGCCCAAGATCCCGAGAAGAGAATGGAGAAGAAGGGATTGCAGCATGGCCATCCCCCCGGGGGGTGGTTTCTCGCTTTCTGTCTCTCTTGGCTTTCTCTGTCTTTCTGGCGAGCGCACGCGCCCTATAGCGAAAACCTCTCCAAAAAAAAAAAAATGTAGTAAAATTTTTATAAAAAGAAATACCATATATTTGCATGTATATATTCCGGAGTATATGAGGGGACTTCAAAGAGCTCTGTGGGGCCAGCAGATGGTATGGTTGTTAAGTCACTGGACCCCCACATGGCTGACCATGATTCGAGTCCCAGACCTGGTGGCTTACTCTCTCTCTCTCTCTCTCTCTCTGGTCAAATTGAAGAACGATAATAATAAATGAATAATTCTTTTTTTAAAAAAGCTTTGTGGAAAATGTATCAAAGTATAAAGTTTTATGCAAAAAAATTAAAATCCATGCAGATTTTTTCATAATATGCATTTTCCATGAACTTTTTAAAGACTTCTTTCATATGAGTCATATGACATTAGGGTCATAGTTACATAACATGTCTGGTAAGTAAATAAATGAACAAATTAATAAACACTTTATAATCCCAAAAGGATGGATAAATGGAGACTAGATCATGGTGTGATCATACTTCATTGAGGGGTTTTTTTTCTACTTCTCCTACTCTATCTCCTTACCTCTCTGTGGCAGGTACACATGCCATCCAGCCTAAAAAAATTCATGCAGGCCCCACAGCCAGGTGATTAAGAGACCCAGATCCCACATGGTCAACTGCAGTTGGAATCCTGGCCCAGGTGGCTTTAAAAACATGACAGGCACATATACATGTGTATCTAAAAGTCCCAACAAAATAGAGAAATGAAGGAGAAGGGATTGCAGCATGATCACACCTCACTGGGGGTTGTTTTCTCCCTCTTCCTTTTTCTCTTTCTCTTTCTGTTTCTGGTGAGTGCATGTGCCTTTCTGGCAATTAGAAAACATAACAATAATTCAAGTTACATTTTCTTATTTCTATGTTCAGGTCTTTGCCATTTTCCCATCCCACTACAACCACCTGTGTCACTAACTCAACTTTTCAGTATTATGCTTTATATTTAGCAGCTGCTGGCTACCTGGCTAATAGGGATAAAATTTTCTCACTGTGGACATAGTAAAAAACCTTAACCTGGAACCAGCAGATTACATAATGGTTACATTGCTGGACCCCCACGTAGTCAACCATGGCTCAAATTCCAGACCTGATGGCTTAAAACTCATGCTGGGCACATGTGCATGTGTGCCCAGAATCCCAAGAGGAGAATGGAGGAGAAGGGATATTTCAAAAAGTCTGTGCAAAAACATAAAATTAATGTACAAGTTTAGTTTGGTACAAAACAATTTGAAATTCATGCATGGTTCTTTTTTATAAAATACAATTCCATGTATTTTTTAAAGACTCCTCATATTTGAATTTTTGATTCATATTATCCAGATTGTACCCTAGAAAAGTTGAGCCAATCTGTACAACCACCAAGAAGGCCTGATCATGAAGTTGCTCTACTTGCTCACAAATATCGCTTACTTATCTCTGTCTTTCACCACCTAGTAGACAAGATTACCATAATGTTTTGATAGTAACACCTTTTTTCTCATCAATTCATAACTCTAAGAAAATGAGAAATATAATTAAATGCAATGAGATAGTTGACCTACATGATTTTGAAAGGCTTCTCTAGTTTCAACATTCTATAAATCTGTAAAATGTTCTCAATTCATCTCTCTATCAAGCATCTACATAAGCAAGCTCCTAGCTAGAAGCAAGCTGCTGGGTTCAAGACTCAAACAGAACAGTTGGCCATACGAGATCCAGCTGCCATAACCCCTCGGTCACAGGCTGTCATAGTGTTTCTCATAATAGTAAGATGCCAGAAACACTCTAACTATTCCTAAAAACTAACCCTAAGTGATCAATATATGTGAAAACAGCCCTTTGAGACGGTGAGTTTTATGGTTATTTAAAAAGGAAAAATATGGGGCTTAGAGGAACTAGATAAAAGCAGAATCAAAGAAAGAAGCAAAACATTTAATGGACCCAAAATGGAAAATCTGTTGATGATGATGTATATGATAATATCTTTGACTATACTAATATACTGTGTATTCTTGCTGGGAAAATTCGTTTTGCATGCTGCAATAATGTACAGTGATTGAATGTATAAAAAAGTAGTAAAGGGGGCCAGCTGTTGGCGCAATGGCCATGTTGCTGGACTCCATATAGTCAACTGCAGTTCGAGCCCTAGACCCGGTGGCTTAGACTCAGCCAGGCACGGATGTGTGTGTGCCCAAGATCCCGAGAAGAGAATGGAGAAGAAGGGATTGCAGCATGGCCATCCCCCCGGGGGGTGGTTTCTCGCTTTCTGTCTCTCTTGTCTTTCTCTGTCTTTCTGGCGAGCGCACGCGCCCTATAGCGAAAACCTCTCCAAAAAAAAGAAAAAAACTAAACTAAACTTAAAAAATCATGCAAGATATGTGTGCATTCATGTCCAAGACCCTGAAGGACAAGTTATCACGATGTGGCCATCCCCTGCTCACTTTCTGTCTGTCTGTCTTTCTCTGTGTCTCTGGCAAGCACACCTTCCCTATACCAAAACCCCTCTAAAAATAAAAAGAGTGGAAAAAAAAATAAATAAAAATAAGATCTCTCTCTGGTCAAATTGAAGAACGATAATAATAAATGAATAATTCTTTTTTTAAAAAAGCTTTGTGGAAAATGTATCAAAGTATAAAGTTTTATGCAAAAAAATTAAAATCCATGCAGATTTTTTCATAATATGCATTTTCCATGAACTTTTTAAAGACTTCTTTCATATGAGTCATATGACATTAGGGTCATAGTTACATAACATGTCTGGTAAGTAAATAAATGAACAAATTAATAAACACTTTATAATCCCAAAAGGATGGATAAATGGAGACTAGATCATGGTGTGATCATACTTCATTGAGGGGTTTTTTTTCTACTTCTCCTACTCTATCTCCTTACCTCTCTGTGGCAGGTACACATGCCATCCAGCCTAAAAAAATTCATGCAGGCCCCACAGCCAGGTGATTAAGAGACCCAGATCCCACATGGTCAACTGCAGTTGGAATCCTGGCCCAGGTGGCTTTAAAAACATGACAGGCACATATACATGTGTATCTAAAAGTCCCAACAAAATAGAGAAATGAAGGAGAAGGGATTGCAGCATGATCACACCTCACTGGGGGTTGTTTTCTCCCTCTTCCTTTTTCTCTTTCTCTTTCTGTTTCTGGTGAGTGCATGTGCCTTTCTGGCAATTAGAAAACATAACAATAATTCAAGTTACATTTTCTTATTTCTATGTTCAGGTCTTTGCCATTTTCCCATCCCACTACAACCACCTGTGTCACTAACTCAACTTTTCAGTATTATGCTTTATATTTAGCAGCTGCTGGCTACCTGGCTAATAGGGATAAAATTTTCTCACTGTGGACATAGTAAAAAACCTTAACCTGGAACCAGCAGATTACATAATGGTTACATTGCTGGACCCCCACGTAGTCAACCATGGCTCAAATTCCAGACCTGATGGCTTAAAACTCATGCTGGGCACATGTGCATGTGTGCCCAGAATCCCAAGAGGAGAATGGAGGAGAAGGGATTGTGGTGAAGTCATCAACCTCCTCGTTTTCTGTCTCTCTGTCTCTTTCTGTCTCTCCAGTGAGCACACATGCCCTATAGCAAAACTCTTTCTTAAAAAAAAAAAAAAAAAAAAGACTAAGAAACCCAGGTAGCCAAGCATCTGGATACTTTTAGGGTCATTGAAATCCTCAACGCTTATTGAACCTCCTGCCTTAAGGAAGAAACTTCTTTTCGTAAATCTGAACTCAAAATCTTTCTTTGTATACCACATTGCAAAACACAGTAGAGGAGAGATTTTGCTCAGAATAACCAGAAACCACTGCAGAAGCACAATAAATATGAGAAACCAAGAAGATATTTCTTCTATAAGGGAAAAGAACAATCTTTTGTTATCCACAGACTATGCAGTGGAACTTGTGGAAATGTCTGACAGAGAATTCAGAATATTCATAGTGACAAAACTAAATGAGATGCAAGAGCTGAGAGACAATGAACTCCAGAAGACGGAGGAGAAAAGAGACAATGAGTTCCAGAAGGTGAGGAAGTTCTTGCACGATCTAAAAGAGGAAATACACATCATAAATTAAAATCAACTGGAGCTGTTAGAGATGAAGGCTCCAATACAGGAAATCAAAACCTCCCTTGAAAGTATTAAAAGCAGATTAGTACATGCAGAAGATCAAATCTCAGATGTTGAAGAGAAAACCTCTGAGCAAAAAAAAAAAAAACTGAGAAAATAACCCAAGAAAATGAGAATACTATATGAGAAATACTAGATATCATCAAGCGTCCAGACATCTGGATAATTGATATCCCAGAAGACGGAGAAACTAATAAGGGCATTGATAATCTATTCCACAAAATCCTGGAAGAAAACTTTCCAAATCTAGAGAGCCATTCAAATATCCAGACCCAAGAAATACAAAGGACCCCACATAGAATCAACCCAAGGAGATCTTCCCCAAGGCACATCATAGCTAGACTGACCAAAGCCGCAGACAAAGACATGATTCTAAAATTGGCATGTCAGGTTATTTATAAAGGTCATCTCATCAAGCTAACATCAGACCTCTCATCAGAAACAATGTGGCAAGGAAAGAATGGGAAAATATATTCAAAGTGTTAAGTGAAAAACACTTTCAACCAAGAATACTATTCCCAGCAAGATTATCCTTCAACACCAGACCAGCTCTTCAAGAAGTTCTGAAAGGAGGGCATTACCAGGAAAACTAAAGACATGCGTACAGAAATAAGAGAACAAAAAGCAACCAAGAAAATGACCAACTTAATGCTAGGAACAAAAAATATCAATGTTAACTTCCAAGATTTAAACAGAAAGATTGGACCACAATAACACTGCAGAAGAGAGATTAATTATGTAAAACTGAACTGGTGAAATAGAATTTTATGACTTTTGAGTAAAATATTACTGCTTTTGTTTACTATGCTTTGTTTTCCTAATTAAAGAATTTTGCTTTCTTTTGCACTATTGAAGATTCAGCAATTTGCTAAAATACTTTTTCTTGTTTGTCTCTTTAAATGGAACCATAAACTTTTCTGTCTTCCTGACCCCTCTGGAATGAGAAAATACTTGGGAGTATTCATATTTGTGGCAGAATGGTTATCTGTATATGTTCAATAATACCTGTTGCCTTGAATCAGAAATTGGAAATACTCATTAATGGAAAGGGATTTGACTGGAATTTCATGTCTGAAAATTAAAACGGAAAACTAGGGAACTAAGGTAGATCTCAAGTAAGCCAACAGAACCTCTTGGAAAGATGACCTGGCACCATGAACAGTTCTGCCTGGTGGAGAGGATTAGAGAAGCTATCTGAAAGAATTCATACCATAAAATGACCTGGACTTTTCTAGCCCAGCATTGTAATCAGTAGAGATTACAAAAGAGCAATCTTTTTTGCAATCTGATTTACCTTGAGAAAGACTTTGAAGGAAGAAAAAGAGACTGATCTTTGCTAGCAGATGGTATATCATAGATTACTAGGTAGTCAGGGCTGCATTGAGAAGGTTTATGTGTGACTTGTGTGCTGAGTGTTCGCTTTGCAACAGTTTGAGTAGTTGGCAAGTAAATATTTTCTCAAAAATATTTAGAAACATACTGCCTCTGTTGCTATAGAGTCACAAACAAAATTATAACAAATATTTCAAACATTGTCTTTAAAATTCAGTTGTTTGAAATTTTGAAAGTTGATTATTAACTATCAAGAACTATGAAGTAAGAGTAAAAATTTCTTGATATGTAAAGTAAATGTTTGTGGGGAAATGTAAAAATAAATAAATAAATGATTTTTAAAAAAAAGCCTTAGTCCCAAGATGGGACAGAATACGTAACTGGTAGATCCTCTCCCTCCCAAGCCTGGCCAGATTTGTAGCCATGCACCTGGAGAAACAGGCTGAGCTCTAGAGGCAGCGAGACATCCAGCTTCAGGGCATACGTGAGGCGAGGAATATTTACAAAGTTCTTCTCTTACCTTTCTGTATAATCAATTAAATTATTATTACATCTTTTGTCTTTGACATTGTCTCTCTAGCCGTTTGGCACTTTCAGAATTTCTTTAGACTTTATCAAGGTTATTACCATCGTTATCATTATTGTTATTAATCACTTGCCAAGGTTGTCTTGGTCTGTTAAGGCCTCTGTAACCAACTACCATAGGGTGTATAAATAATTCATTGATCTCTGACAGTTCTGAAGGCTAGAAGTTCAGGATCAAGGCTCTGGCAAATTTAGTGGCTGGGGAGGGCTCACTTCCTGGTTCCTAGGCTGCTGTCCTTCTGTTGTGTCTTTTCATGGTGGAAAGGGTACGGGATCACTCTGGGATTGCTTCATAAAGACACAAATTCTGTTAATGAAGGTTCTGTCCTCATGACATAATCACTTCCCAAAGACCCTATATTTATTTGTTAAACATTTTTTAAATGTAGTTACATTTAATTACATGAGAGGTTTTTTTCTATTGGGTGTGTGCGCTTGCCAGAAAGACAGAGAGAGACAGAGAAACAGAGAGATTGAAAGGGAGAAATCACCCCGCAGGGGGGATGGCCACACTGCAATCCCTTCTCCTCCATTCTCCCCTTAGGATCTTGGGCACGCACACACATGCGCCCAGTGTGAGTTTAAGCCACTGGTTCTGGGACTCACACCATGGTCAACTACATGAGAGTCCGGCAACATAGCCATTATGCCAACTGCTGGTCCCAATCACATATGTCTTTACAAGTGTACAGCAATTCTTTTTCCAGCATGAATACCATGCATATCAGTCAAGAAAAAAATATTACTGTACACATTATTATCAGCAAATAGCTTATTTTTTGTCAATTAAACGTACTTTTACTTTTTTTCTTTCCCTTTCTCCTCCTTCCCTTCCATATTTAACTTTTTCTTCACAGTTTATTGGTTCACAAAAGATCTTAAACTAAAAATATAGACAAAGCTAGAAAACTTGAAAGAATTTACCAACACCAGACCAGCTCTTCAAGAAGTTCTGAAGAAAGTGCTATACCAGGAAAACTAAAGACAGACAGAAATAAGAGAACAAATAATGACTAAAAAATGGCCAACTTAATGGTAGGGATAAGTTTGGAAATATCAATAATAATGTTGAATGTTAACTTCCAGGATTTAAACGGAAAGATCAGACCACAGCAACACTGCAAATTCAACAAAAGAGAGATTACATGAGACTGAACTGGCAAAATAGAATTCTATGACTTTCGACTAAAACATTACTGATTTTCTTCTATGTTTTGTCTTCCAGATTTAAGGATTTTGGTTTTCTTTTGAGTTGTTGATAGGTCCAACAATCTGTTCTTTTTTTTTATTGAAATATAAATTTTTCTCCCTTTCTGACCCCTCTGCAATTGAAAGTATCTGTGAGCATTCTTATTTTGTGTCAAAGGCCCTATCTTTTAAGTCGTCACACTAGGCATTAATATTTAGCTTGTAAATTTTAGAAGGGACAAAAAAATGTAGTCCATAGCAATGAAAAATTTACATTTTCTGTGGTTCAGTGTTGCTTAGAAATAGCACTTTGGTGGCCAGCAGGTGGCATGGTAGTTAAGGCACTAGAGTCCTACATGCTGACTGCCATTCGGACCCAGACCCAGTGGCTTGAAAATCCCATTGGGAGAGTGTTGCATGCATGCACAAAATCCTAAAAGGAGATTGGAGAAGGGATTGCAATGTGACTATCCCCTGGGGGGAGGGTGGGTGATTTCTCACTTCCCATTTCATTGTCTCTGTCTCTTTTCAGCAAGTACATGCTCCCTATGGTAAAAATTAAAAAAAAAAAAAGGAAAAAAGAAAAAGATAAAGAAATGGCACTATCACTTTCAACTGCTGCAACTCTAGTTTAGTTATTCAGTGCTGAGAGCTGAGATGATAAGTGTATATTAACAGATAGTATGAGTAACAGCTCAGGACCAAGGGGCCGGCAGGTGGCTTGGCAGTTAAGGGCGCTGGACTCTCACATGGTTGACTGCAGTTTGAGTCCCGGACTGGTGGCTTACTTTCTCACTTTCCCTTTCTTTCTCACTCTCTAGTCAAATTTAAATAAGTAAATAAATAAATAAAGTTAAAATAATTCTAAAAAAAAAGCTCAGGACTGAGAAGTAACTGGATTCTGATTGGTCATGTTCAATTGTGGTCAAACAGGCTGAAATGTCGGTGGACGATATACACTCATGGTGGTCTAGGACCAAGACTCTACAAGACCATTCTTGCAAAGAAATCATTTAATGCACGTATCATATATCATGTAATACAAAATACCTTTTCTAATTTGGTTTGTGTAATTATATGACAAGATGCAATTCAATGGTTTCTGAAATGAAAAATCCTCAAAAAAGCAGCAGGAAAAACATGCACATTCACATTATAAAATTTACTTAAACATCACCTGGTAAATGAAGCCAGGCCACATTCCCGTGCAATGACTACATATTCATGTTCTTTGATTAAGCTGGGGAAAATGTTGATTCTGGTGAATGCATATGGTTTTTCCTGGCTCTTGGAAATAAGAAGTCCTAGATTGTGGCCTACTTCATGACAGGATTAGCCTTTCTATGCAATAGAACCATGATGGGCAAGAACACTTGAGTTACAACATTTAGCCCATGCCCAACAAAGAGTGGGTCTATTATATTTGCTGCAATAGACCAATGCTCTCCTTCATCATTTGCCTTTTTTTCTTTTTAACAAATATGCTGTTACTCAGCAACAATAGGTCTGACAAGATCCCACAGACCTCATTCTACAGTGCAGAATGAGAGGAATTAAGTGTTAAGTGTGTTTGGACTTGGTTTGGTTTAAAGAGATCACTTTCAAGAAACACTTGGACCAGTACTTGTGGTATTTGAGATGTGTCCTGACAGCTGGGGTTTATTGAAACAAGTGCAGCTTTGTCCTTTCTTACGTCCATTTGCTCCCATGTCTTTGTCTTCAGTAACTGCTCATGCAGAGGATGACACAAAAGAGCACCAGCAAAGAGGTGAGAGAGTCTCTCTGATGAATGGTGAAAAGGCAGCTGTTGGAAGTTCTATTTTTAGTGGCTGCTTCTATGATCATTTCTATGGTGCCGAGTCCAGCCTGTCCCTACAAACCACTTCATGTTTGGGCATCAATATATGTGTAAACCAAACTCAGTACCTTTCTTCCTATGTGCATAGCTACATTCTATTTCCCAGTCTCCCGGGAGGTTATAGCTGATGCAATGTGAGCAAGAGTGATGTAGGCCACCTTCAGGCCCAGCTGGTAAAACCCTCCATGGGGCCCAGCTGCAGTGATGCAAGTGGTGGGGTGCCACTGTATGAAGCCTGGGCCCATATTCCAGACCTACCTGAACATGCCGCATGGGATTGTTGATGTCTGTAATCCTAGTCTACTAGCAGACTGGGGCAGAGAGTCTCAATAGTAAAAACCCTGTCAAAAATACCTTTCTTGAGGCCAGCAAGTGGCACGGCGTTCAGGTGCTGGACTCCCACATGACCCCGTTCAAATTCCAGACCTGGTGACTTGCTTTTTTACCTTCCTTCTCTCTCTGGTGAGCACATGTGCCTTGTTGTAAATTAAAGTAATAATAACAATAATAATAAATTAAATTAAATAAACAATTCCTTTTTTTAGAGGTTTTTGCCATAGGGCGCGTGTGCTCGCCAGACAGACAGAGAGAGACAGAGAGATAGAAAGCAACAAATCACCCCCCAGGGGGGATGGCCACGCTGCAATCCCTTCTCCTCCATTCTCCTCTTGGGATCTTGGGCATGCACGCACGCACACGCGCCCGGCGTGAGTTTAAGTCACCGGGTCCAGGACTCGAACCATGGTTGACTACGTGGGAGTCCAGCGACATAGCCATTACGCTAACTGCTGGTCCCAATAAATAATTCTTAAAAAGAAAAAGAAAACCAAAAGTATCTCTCTTTGAACTGGCCCCATAGCAAAGTCGTTAAGTACTACTGTACACAGGGAGCCAGATTCCACGTGACCAACTATTCTGGTTCAAATTCTGGCCTTAGAGGCTTGAAACACATGGAAGAAAATGAATTGTGGTGTGATTAAGCCCCATTGAGGATTTCTATCATTGAGCACATGCACCCTCTGACAACTAAAAAACATGGTGTGCTCTCTCTCTCTCTCCTTCTTTTCTTCTCTCATCACAAAAATAAACAAATGAACAACTAGCAAACCTCCGTGGATAAGCCTCCTTGCTCTCTACTCCCCTATCTACCTGCTGATGTCCATGCCCAGGTAACCATAACATCGGGTCTGAAGAATGAAGGAGCCTCCATAAACTGGACCCCGGAATGACGAGTGGAGTTCAGCTTGCCCACGTGACTATCCCCTCGATTATAATAGAATTTTCATGAAGACAACACACACATCTATGATATCAGAAGGGCAGAAGACCAGGAAATTAGCCACCTATGGCCCCCAGCAGCCTTCAGACAAGGACTATGGGTAGATGGTAGATATATCCTCAGCTCCCCAACCCCGTTGGGCAAGACAACTCCGAGGTATTTTGTACTGTTTCCCAGAGTTCCTGATGGGATGAAGCTTCTGCTGTCCACAGTGACAACCTGCTTATTAGCTTCCCTTTTCCGGCTTCCTTCCCTTCCCTGTCTCACTTCTGAACCACCATCCCCTCCAGGTGTTTATTGGGATTGCCTCCCAAATAAACTGCACTTGACCTTCATCTCAGGGTCGACTTCTGGAGGAAACCCAGACTACAACACTGTGGGACTTTTTCCAGTATTTTCTTTTGTTATTCTCACAACTATCACGTGAGATAGACACTTTTCCTAGGATATTTTCCAGATGAAGAAATCAAGCTCTTGGTCAAGTTCACAGCTGGGAAACTGCAGCACGGGGATTCTAAGGAAGTCGATTCTAACACACACCTAACAGCCATGCTATTTCTGACACTTTACCATTTCCCTATAGACATCCAGCTTCCAGTGTTGCCGTTCAAGGCAGACAAAAGCCCAGAGGGTTACTGAAGAGGCTGGAAATAAATAAACTGGGCAAAGTACAGTTGTGTCTGTAGAATCTGAGAGGGAAAGGGAAGCCAGAGACTCCTGTGTGTACATCGTAGGTGTCCATTCCTATCGGGCGAAAGAACATTTGGCCATTTTTAGTTTACAGGAAGTCATTAGTATTCTTTTCTGTCGTTCTCGAAAAACAGAAGCTACCTTTTCTCCAGTACAAATGTTCCTAAACTCAATATGGATGAAATCTTTCCGGATTACGGTAAAATAATCATCTCCAGGGTAGGAGAAAAATTGGACTCAACTGTGCTCTATTTCAGGTTGGAAGAATAATCATGTTGGTCTTTTATGAGAGAAAATAACTTTAAAATAGATGTATTCTCATTTATCTAAGAGAGCTTAGATATAGATTTGCCTAAGACAAAAGACTTTTTTATTCATATGTCCACAATTGCATATGAAAATCATTTCCCATTGTTTTAGGTAGCACATGAGCAAGAGAGTGGAAGCGTGTAATGAACCATCACTCAGATCATTGCCTACTGTCTGGGGGAAGAGCACTAAACCAGGTGTCAGAAAGCCGAATGATTGGGCTAATTATCTTCTCTGGGTTCTGGTAGACTCTTTACAAGATGAAAGTTTTGGCTTGTGATAATTGGCATCCTCTTAGCCCCCACATTCTCTAAAGACAAAAGACAATATTTGCTTACTGCTTGGCCTGTTGAAAAGGTAAATTAAGGAAGCTCAGAGCAACACATACTCTTTTTTTTCCTTTTGAAATTTACTGTAGGGTGCATGCTCTTCCTGGAGACAGACAGACAGACAGACACACACACACACACACACACACACACACACGTGTGTGCGCACAGAGAGAGAGAGAGAAAGAAAGTGACAAGGCACCCCCCATCCCCAGGCCACACTGCAATCCCTCTTCTCCCATTCTCCTCTCTGGATTTTGGGCACACATGCACACACACCTGGCAGGTCTGGGACTTAAACTGTGCAATTGGCCATGTAGGATGCAGCAACCTTAACTACCGCGCTATCAGCTTGTCCCACTTATTCTATCTTGTTTGTCTATCTTATATAAAATATCCACTCTTTGTGTTATCAATGACACAAAGGAAGTCTTTCTCTGCCCACCAAAGCATCTATCTAGCCTATGCTCTCACTGTGGAAATACTTCCTGTCTTCTAAGGTTTCCTGTGGGTATAAACTTAGGTGGGCACTTAATGTTACATAACAAAAGCTATTTTCACGATATATTTTCATACTATTGGACAATTTTTATTTTGTTTAAACACTTAAAAACATAATGAACACTGAGTAGTTGTTTGTAGGCAAGGAAAAGGAGACTAAAAGTGAGTAAAAGAAACCTTACATTTGAGTCAAGTCGGAGACTGAATATATCTATAAGTGTCAAGCACCACTCTCTCAGCTCTATGTTCAGAACATACTTGTGTAAATACTCTAAAGAAATATTTAATGCAGTCTAAATTAAATCTAAATTTCCAAGAGTGCTCTTGAAACACTTTATTAGGTCCAATCAGGTGATACTGTCTATATGTGACCATTTATTTATTTGTAAAATAGCAGTTTCCAGTCACACAGTCTAATAATTTAGTGTTTAGTACATTGCAGATAGACATCCAAAAAGTCAAAGAACTAAAGTATGACTGAAGAAGAAATTGAATTCATTTAGAAAAACTAGGTAGGATATCAATAAAGGATGGTTGTGGGGGGCAAGGAGTCTGGACGGTGTTTTATAGCAGTAAAACACAACACTCTTTAAGGCTCACTCACACGCGAAGGGACCTCTCTAAGTATACTGGACACGCATGTACCCATGAGCAAGGGCTGGGTGAAGCTGGAGATGGATCATGGCATCAGGACCCCTTTTGGGGGTACTGTCTCTCTCTCTCTCTCAGGAAAAAAGAAACTAAAAAAAAAACAGGAAAAAGAAAGAAAGAAAGAAAGGATGGTTTTTATTGGTAGCTTACAGAAGTCAGGATTCTAAAATTTTATTTGTGCCTGTCAATTGTGCACCACAGATGCCATTACAAGAGCTTCACATCAAAAACTAATTATTAAAATTTTAAACTCTGTTTTTAAGTGGAAAACCTATTATGGTTCTGTTTTTCACTTTGCCTTGATTTTAATGGTAAAGCCACTTGGAAACAGAGGATGCATTCAGTGGAGACTATCAAACCTTTAGACCGAGCGTTTTCCCTGATGTATTGTGGAAATTGATTGGCAGTGAAGAGCAGAGAAAATGCCCTTCCTAAGCTTTGGGGACAGGTTACCTAGTAACCACAGGATGATTAAGTTCTCTTCACAGAGACCTGTTCTCTTAATTGGACAAAAAGATTTAAAGAACACAGCTGGAAAGAAATGCAGAGATGGACTGTGGCCGTTATTAGGGGCCTAATACCTGCAGTTCCAGCAGCCCTAGCCAACCGGTCACAATATGAGTGCATCTTTTATTAGTAACAAGAAGACAGCTATACTCCCTACAGAGTTACATTTTGAGCTTTTTTCATCTACAGGAAAACTTAAAGTGTGCAATTAAGCATATGAAAAAGTGCAGGAGCCAGCAGGTGGTATGGTGGTTAAAGTGACTGGATCCCACAGATCATGCAGTTTGAGTCCTGGACCCAGCAGCCTGAAAAGCATGGCAGGCACGTGTTCAAATATGCCCAAAATCCCAAGAGGAGAGTGGAAGAGAAGAGACTGAGACATGGCCAGCCCCCCTGGGGGTGATTTCTCACTTTTTCTCTCTCCATCTCTCCAGCTGGCACACATACCCTATAGCAAATTAAAGGGGAAAATAACATATGGTGAGAGATGGCTCCTCAGCACGATAGTAAAGTGCTGCTCAAGAGAAGCTGGATCCCACATGGTAACTGAGGTTTGAATCCCTGTTCTGGTCACTTGAAACCTCCAGTTACGTGCATGAGTATCCAGGACTGGTCAGGCTGGAGGACTGGAGAAAGGGGACCACTGTGTGACTTGTGGAGGGTGTTCATCTCTCTTACTCTCACATTCATGTGCACACACTCTATCGTAAGTACAGAAAAAAAAAAAGGCAATGAAAACTCTACATGGTTTTACGACCTGAAATGATCATTTGCAATAAGAGAGATTGTATTGGTGTTCAGGTTTCAGAGTTCTATTCCTTAACAGAACTCACACTGGTCATTTGGAGTCAGTTTATCCTGTAATTGTTTTCTTTTGCCTATCTGTAATACCAATAAGCATATCTTGCTTTTTAGAGAATTATGATCATTTTTCTGCTCTCCTTTTTAACAATTAGATTAGGAAAAATCAAGTTATAGGTTGACAGTGATGAAGATTTTTTGTTTTATCCATTAAAGACCTCTACATAATAGAAAAGTTTTTTCCTGTGCTCAAAAAAGAACTCAATATATATGTCATTAACTATAATTAGAGAAGCTCTATTTTGAAATCACTTTTTAAAGTGTTTTGACAAGCATTGCATCCTGCAATCCTCATATAAGATTTGTAAGTTAATATTGCCTCGGCCTGGCTGCTTTCCTTTCAAAGATGAGCCTAGAATTTTCTTAAAGCCCCCTCTAGCGACAAACAGAAATTAATCCATTATTTGATAAGGCTAATACCACCAAGTTCTAGAGTTCCATTTTTTGGCATAGGTATTAGTAAATCCGTAGCTATCATATTTTGATTAGAGAATGACTGAGAAGTAATTAATAGCCCAAATTCTTAAGCATTCTTCAGTTACCATAACCTAAAGAGATTTTGTTTTGCATGCATCTAAAGTCAATACAAAGTTTGCCCACACACCTTTTAATTCTATGTTATTCTGCTATAGTATGTATGACTTTTAAACACTTTTCTAAATTTCCTTCATTTTAGTCCTTCAGGCCCTTTAAGGATTAAAATATGTTCACAATAATGCAATGAATAAATATCTCGACCTTTTATTTCTTGTTGCTTTAGCTGAATTTATTAGATCATTTTCTTTTTTTTTTTTTTTTGAAGAGGTTTTTCGCTATAGGGCGCATGCACTCGCCAGAGAGAGACATAGAGACAGAAAGCGAGAAATCACCCCCCAGGGGGGATGGTCACGCCACCATCATGTATGACTTTTAAACACTTTTCTAAATTTCCTTCATTTTAGTCCTTCAGGCCCTTTAAGGATTAAAATATGTTCACAATAATGCAATGAATAAATATCTCGACCTTTTATTTCTTGTTGCTTTAGCTGAATTTATTAGATCATTTTCTTTTTTTTTTTTTTTTTGAAGAGGTTTTTCGCTATAGGGCGCATGCACTCGCCAGAGAGAGACATAGAGACAGAAAGCGAGAAATCACCCCCCAGGGGGGATGGTCACGCCACAATCCCTTCTCCTCCATTCTCCTCTTGGGATCTTGGGCACGCACACACACGCACCCGGCATGAGTTTTAAGCCACCGGGTCCAGGACGCGAACCGTGGTCGACTACGTGGGAGTCCAGGGACATAGCCATTACGCTAACTGCTGGTTCCCTATTAGATCATTTTCATTGGTGGTGCTAAGCATGTCCAAACAGACAAAGGTACATTCCAGAAATCCTCTGAATGATGAAACTAGGGGTCATCTATAAAAATGCAAATTATTATATAACAATAATAAAACATGTATAAAATTATAATATATAATGAATGATAAAATTATCACTGTATTGGACTGTATGTTATAATGTATAACAAACAGTTTATTTTATTTGTATCCTGTTTGTCAAAGTACTTAGAGCTCATCCAATAAGACAGGTCAAATTGAACAATACAAAAAGAGTAGAAAAATAAAAGTATTGTTTCCAGCAAAAGGAATTAAGAGATAAACAGAAAAATATAAATAATTATCATGGCTGAGCACACAACTTAGTTTTGAGCTTTCTGTCAGCTAAGACAAAAAGGGAAATGCAATAATTGATTTACACATACTAATTCATTAGGGGACACAAAATACAGATATGCAGGCTTCTAAATACCAATAATGAACACAGCATTGGAATAACTTCTGTGCAAAATGAAATTCATGTTTATGGCTTCAACAGAAGGTTTTTCAGGATGCCTCCTCTCCAAAGCCATTGCAGAGATGAATGATCTCCCAATGGAAGAGTGTGCTTGCAAGTTTACAAACAATAAACTCGTGCCAGCTGTATTCATCAGCCCGAGAGCAGGGATTGTCTCCTGGGAATAGCAACCAGACAGGACCTCCTTTCTTGTTTACATACATAGAGTAAAGGCAAAGGACAAATTAAATTGCATTTATGATAATATACAGACTGCAAGAGAAGTAGACCCTATTGTGCACACATTCTCAAAAAAAATTGGAACAAAGTACTCCAAAGAGAAATAATCAAGTGAGGACAGCTTCAGACAAAGACGGATACCAGGTAATGTTGTCTCCAGAATCCTTTCCCCTTCTGCTATCCTCTCCAATCATGAAGCCCCCTTCCTACTTCAAAGAAAAACCTGTTTTTCACCCTAAAATCTACTTTTATGAGGGGAGCTGGCATTACCTTTGGGTGAATCAAGTCACTGTGTTGCCTTTCCCAAGGGTGTTTGCCCTTTAAGTTTTAGTTCTAATTCAATTTAACAAATGCTTACTGGAGGCCCATTATACGCAAGGCATTTTCTAGTTGCTAATAAAAGGCTTCATGATCTTAGAAAGGGATTTCAAGCAATAATGAGTAGGTAGGAAAGAGTTTTTGTTTTCTGGGTAATACCTGATTCTCTGCCCTTATATCCTTCTAAATGACCTTTGGGGATAGATTTTTGGTTTTTATTCCCAGTGTTCGGAAGAATTATTTGTGTGTGTGTGTGTGTGTGTGTGTGTGTGTGTGTATAGATATATAGATAAGATAGATATAGATATAGATATTATTAACTATAATTGGCAAAGCTCAAAAATTGAGATTTTTTAAAAATGTGTCACACTTAACAGTCCTTGAATAAGATTTGTAGGTTAATATTGCCTCAGCATGGTCACACATACTTCCATATTCCTCACATTTTGTATCTAATTGTCTCCCTACCTGTGTCTTAGGAAACCAGAGGTTCAAGTGTTCCAGTTCCTGATTTCTTTTTCCTCATTATAGGGTTCCTTTACTCCCATAAGTCTGAATTTCCTGATACCCAGCTCTTCTGAAATAGGAGTCTTTAAAGAGAGAAAGCCAACACTTCTGGATATCTCCTTTTATTTGCCAGGTACTGTAAATATTAATCCTGTAACTATAAAATTAGTAACATCAATTGCATTTTACTAAGGAGGGATATAAGGCTTAAGTGAGGTTTAGAAGCTAATTCAAGACCAAGCTGGTAAGTCGCACAAAATTCACAATTAAATTCCACACATTACACCAGTAGTTTTCAACTGGGCTGTAGTTTTTGTCCTTCAAGGAACACTTGCCAACACCAGGAGGTATTTTTAGTGTCTTCACCAGGACTGGGGTGGGGGTCGCGGTTTACTACTAGCCCTGGTGAGCAGGGATCAGGCATGCTACTAAACATCTTGTAAGGACAGCCCTCCTCACAATAAAGTTATGCATTTAGCCCAAAAAGTTAACTGTGTGGTT
>NW_006160082.1:3202007-3213160 GCF_000334495.1 Tupaia belangeri chinensis | reverse complement strand
GGAAGCCCGACACGACAGAATTCTCCCCGCCCTATTATCTTATTTCGAAAGACCCAAAGGTAAATGCTTCCAAATTGAACCAATAGTAGAAAGTCGGGATAAATCAATGCCATGTTCATGTTCAGTTCTCTTTCGTTACAAAAGAAAACGGATTAGAGCCTTAAAACAAAAGGGAGCGGAGGCAGGGGGTAAGAAATTCAATAAACAGGAAATTCAAAATGTTTACGGACCTTAAGAATTAAGATGTAAATTTGTAGGTGTGTTTCACCCCCGGGATTTTGACGAATCCCAAAGTTCGTGGGCTGCTGCGAAATTTAATTATTTGGAACTGGTTAAATGTTACCCTGACCTCAACTAACATTTGGGTTGGACTTTTTTCCAGGAACCAGGGGACTTGGATACCAGATGAGGCCACCTCCTCCTCTCCCTGCTCTTCCCGCAGGGACAACGCCTGCCAGGTGCTGGGGACTTGGATCCTGGCAGGAGGCCGCGCTGTCAACTACTGGCAGGATCCCAGATCAACAGATCGGCGCTCGGAGCACTTCCTCGCGGGGCCCCCCCCAGCCGCACCTGCGCACCTTTCGCCTGGGGGGGTACCTCGGGGGCGGGGCTGCGGGAGCGCACGCCCCCTGCGTCGTGACGTCACAATCCCGGCGCCCTGGAGCCAGCCGTTAGCAACCTGCCTGGCTACGGTCTCCCGGTCGCTGCCGCCCCCCGCCGGCTCCTCCTTTCCAATCCTGCGCTGCCGGCGCTGGGCCGGGCCGGGGGAAGGACCCAAGGGGACCCAGCGTGTCCCCACGGCGGCTGCAAGAGGACTAAGCATGGATGGCAGCCGGAGAGGTAAAGGGCAGCTCCGGCAGGGCCGGGTCCCGGCGTGGGTTGGGCTGAGCGGGTCAGAGCAGTTCCTGGGGCGCTTCCAATCCGGTTTTTAGCCGCCAGCATGGTCCCGGGCGTAGCCCAGTCCTTGAGCAGAGGCCCTGTTTGCCGGACTCACAAATCTGTTCCTTTGATCAGAATTCGTCTCCCTGAAACCAGGGAAGCATGGTCCTGAACTCGGGGTCTTGCAGCCTGGTTTAGCCGCGGTAATTCCGAGGCGGAGGAACCACATCCCTGGGCCGTAAAATCAAGCCCCACTGCTCCGCAGAGGCGATTCTCGGTTCCTTCGTCTCTTGAACGTGGGAAGGAAACACCGATGTGCCTTAGAGTTTTTGAGGATGCACCACAGATGCATCGGAAGCACTTGGCGCATTTCAAGCGTACTACTCAGTAAATACGAAGTCGCACGTTCAGTAACTAACTCCCTCCCCCCAACTATTGACCCTAGACTCCTCTAACTTGCATGTTAATACTGATCCTCTAGGAATTGCGTTAAAACGTGGATTATGCTTCATTAGGTCCACAGGCTGGAAGGAACACTGAGATTTTACGTTTCTAACCAGTTTTAGTGTCAAAGGACCAATTTATAACCACTATGCACCTGCTTCTGACTGAGTGTTCGAAGTGGACATAATGGTAGAATGATTGGGACCATATAACCTTAAATATCTACAAATCGGACCAATCCGAGTAATTCTCATCTTCACACTAAGTATTATTTCCTCAAAAGGCAAATTGGCAGTCTCCAGATGCGCCCCTCCAACCTTCTCTTTCCATGTTCTTTACTTAAAAGAGTACCTGTAAGCCAGCCTGCTAGTCGATTCTTTTAAATTAGGTCTTGCTTTGAATATGAGTGTGTTTATTATGTAATCATTGATTAAAATAAGTGCTATTCTGAATGCAGACGGTAACTATCCATTGCCCAGCACTATATAATCCAACACTTTACCAATCAAAAATGGGGAAAAGGCAAGCCAAAATGTGTTTATGGTTTTACAACATAAACTAACATTAAGCCCATGCTGTGTACCAGGAATTACTCCCTGAATTACCATATTTAATTTACAAAAACATCTTGCTGGATAGATAGTACCCTTATTGCACAGTGAATAAACAAGAAATCATAAGTAACTTGCAGGTCACAATAACCCCCAGAACGATTTGAACCCTGGTATTAAGACCCTAGAGTCAATGCCTTTCTTACTATCTCATGGCAGGGGTGAGGACATGGAAAAGGGATGTATGTAAAATGTAGAATCTAATAGTCCTTGTTAATTCTCAGTATTTGTCTATTGAATTTTTAGAGAGTGATTTTTGCAATAGGGCTTATCTGCTTGCTGGAGAGACAGAGACAGAAAGTGAGAAATCACCACGCCCCCCCCCCCCCAGGAGGGATGACTACACCACAATCCCTTCTTCGGCATTCTCCTCTCAGGATTTTAGGCATGCACACACAAGCACATGGCATGAGCTTTAAGCCACTGGGTCCGGGACTTGTTGTGGTCAACTGCATGAGAGTCCAGCGACGTAACCATTATGCCATCTGTTGGTCCCTTTAATTATTTTTTTAATTATTTTTTAAATTAGGTTCTTATCAAATATATAAAGGGTTATATTTTTATAACTTAACCAATTTCATTAGCTTAATTTTTAGGCTATTACGTATAATAATATTAAACATTAGTGTTGGTTTTGCATTTTAAAAGTAAATATAATATTCGGCAAGTTTCTGGGCCAGTCTTCATATACTTTAAATTAGTCTTAGTAGGAAACCATAAGTAATTTTAACCAAAGCTAAAATACTTAATTGAAAAATAGATTTCTTAGATTTCATTGGGAGCAGATCATAAAATATTAAAACACTTTAAAAAGTATCAGTTGGGACCAGCAATTGGCATAATGGCTATGCCGCTGGACTCCCATGTAGTCGACCATGGTTCGAGTCCTGGACCCAGTGGCTTAAACTCATGCTAGGTGCATGTGCATGCGTACCCAAGATGCTGAGAGGAGAATGGAGGAAAAGGGATTGTGGCATGGCCATCCCCCTGGGGAGTGATTTCTCGCTTTCTGTCTCTCTGTCTTTCTGGCGAGCGCACACGCCCTATGGCAAAAACCTCTCCAAAAAAAAAAGTATCAGTCATTTTTGTCTTACTGTAAGCACATTTTAGATATTGTTTCAGAAGACAAACCTTCCCAATGATCATGTAGAAAGAGTACTAGCCTGGGCCAACCAGTGGTGTGGTAGTTAAGGCAGCTAAGGGGCTGGTAGGTGGCATGGTGATTGAGGCACCAGACTTTCACATGGCTAACCAAAGTTTGAGTCCCAGACCTGGTGACTTGCTTTCTCCCATTCTCTTTCTCTCTGGTCAAATTAAAAACAATAATAATAAATAAAATTAAATAAATCTTTTTTTAAAAAAAGAGGAGGGGGCAGCTGGATCCCAATTAGTCTACTGTGCGGTTCAAGTGCCAGACCCAGTGACTTGAAAAACACTGGTGTGGGACCAGCAGATGGCGTAATGGCTACATCACTGGACTCCCATGTAGTTGACTGTGATTCGAGTCCCAGACCCGCTGGCTTAAACGCATACTGGGCGCGTGTGTGTGCTTGCCCAAGATCCCGAGAGGAGAATGGAAGAGAAAGAATTGCAGCATGGCCATCCTCCCTGGGGGGTGATTTCTCGCTTTTTGTCTCTGTCTCTCTCTGTCTGGTGAGTGCATGCACCCTATAGCAAAATATCTCTCCAAAAAAGAAAAATGCTGAGTGTATGTGCATGCCCAAAATCCTGAGAGGAAAACAGAAGAGAAGGGATGGCAACATGGCCATCACTCCTCCCCTCCACATACCCACTTTCTCAGTTTCTATTTCTTGTGAACATAGAAGCCCTACAACAAAAACATTAAAAAAAAGAAAAGAAAAACCTGGAAGAGTACCAACCTGAAAAACAGTAAATATTGTTTGTAATTTTTGCTAACAAACTAGGTGATTTTCAGTTAGTCACTTTACTTCCCACAGCCTTACCTTATGTGTAAAATGGGGGCTTGAACTAGATAACATGTAATATGTTTTTCCAGCTTTGTGTGGGGTAAAGGGGGAGAAAAGATTGAGAATATTAAATTGTCATCCACTTTATTAGTAATCAATGATATTTGGGGAAAACAGGAAACCTATTAGTGTAAATAATTGAAAGTAGTTTGGAAAAAAAAAAATCAGTTTGTCCCCTAGAGGCACTTACCAATCCCAAACCTCTGGTATTCTTGGGAAAACCTGCCACTAGAAGCATCTTCACAGTGCCTTTCCTTCTGGCTATCTTAGTAAAATCAAATTGTGTAGGAAACTGGGCAGCTCTGATATACCGACAAAATCTCTAAGACCTTCAACTTTGTGGAGAGAATACTAGTTTTCATACAGTTAAAGATGGTTTTCTTTTTTCCTAACATTTGGTTTGAGGCTACTTTTCCATGCCCTTTTGAGTCATTCTGAATCCAACCAGGTGACAGAAACCATAAAGTGATTGAAACAAGAAAAATGTAAAGAATTGTTAAACTATCATAAAAATAGTAGTTATAAAACACAAACTGAACATCCCTAAATCCAAAAATCCAAAATCTGAACCACTTTTAAAACGTGCTAGTTTTGAGTGCCAACATGATCCCACAAGTTGAAATTTCCACACATTTAAAATGATGCAGTGCAAAAATGTAGTATAAAATTAGGCCATTCCCATAGCACAGCAGTTACACACTGCACAGAGGAAGCCAAATCCACATGTCTTACCCAGGTTCAAGTCCCAACCCCAAGGACATCACACCATATTTGGAGTGCCCAGGATACTGGTAGGATGCAGAACTGGTAGAATAGAGATTACAGTATGACTGGACCCTGTTGATGGGTGCACTTTATCTTGCATGTGCACCTCTGGCATTAAAAAAATTCAACAGGGACCAGCAGTTAGCATAATGGCTGTGTTGCTGGACTCCCATGTAGTGGACCGCAGTTCTGGTCTCGGACCTGGTGGCTTAAAACTCAAGCTGGGTGCATGTGTGTGCGCACGTGCCCAAAATCCCAAGAGAATGGAAGAGAAGGGATTGCAGCGTGGTCATCCCCCCGGGGGGGGGGGTGATTTCTTGTTGTCTGGCGAGCCCATGCGCCCTATAGCAGAAACCTTTCCAAAAAAAGAAAAAAATTCAACAAAATCTAAAAATAACAATAAAATTACTTTCAGGCTTTATGTATGAGGTGCATAGGAAACAATGAACTTTGTGCTCATACTTGTGTCCCATCCCAACATATCTCATTATGTATATTGTAAATTATCAAAAATCTGCTGGTCCTGAGCATCTACTCAGCCTGTATTAAAAAAAAAAAAAAAACCCTAGAGATAAAGGAGAGTACTCAAGGAAGGACAGATTTGAAAGGGGGACTTCCTCCTCAAGACTGGGGTTCAGACCTCATTGGAGAAGTTGTGACTATGTGTTTGCCCAAAGCTTCACTGCTGAGGGTTGACATCAGAGGCTTCCCATGCCAGAGGAAATAGTTGTTCATTAAGTTGTTTAGCCAAGCCATTAACAAATTAGCAGACAAACAACAATGGAAGTGAACTCAGGAGAGATTGTATATCTAGAGTTGCTATATATTACTGAAAAGTTCACTTTTCAACAAAGAACTTAAGCTGATTCAAAGAAATACAAAAGTGTGACCCATACAGAGAAAACAACGCAGGACCAGAAACTGCTTGTGAGAGGCCCTGACAAATTATGTTTATTTCTCCCTTCAGTTCTGTTATTAATATGACATTAATCTCTAGGAATATTAAAAACTAATGAGTTTATGTGTTGTCGTATATTTGAAGATAAATGGACAAGGAAGCATAGACGTCAGAGTGTATTTAAGTTTCATTTCTGTCCTTATTACCATGTTATGCTAAAGAGAAGCTGGTTTGGTACCTGGGGGCAAATCTGAACTCTTGTTCTCAGTTACCTCCCATAGGTGGGAAAATGGGAGATATGAGTTCCAGCCTCTGTGTCATTCTCTCAATGTAATTCTTTCAACTTCTCTGGCTATACCTGTTTTTCCTTTTACTGTGACCTGTAGAGAGACAGACAGACTTTCGGATGGAATTTGGAGGAATAAACCTCATGCAGTTGAGATTTCTTAGTCTGATTCATATACTGTAGTGACTTAGAGGGGTTCAAATACTGAGCAGTTTATATTGATCAAGAGAGTGTAATGGTTAAGACTCAAGAACCAGACTGCCTACGTTTGACCCCAAATCTGTCACGTTTTAGTTATTAATCTTGGGAACATTACAAGCTTAGCCTCTTTGTGCTTCATCTGTTCTATTCTTGTTCTTAGCTAAAAGACCAAGAAGCAGTGCTTCATCTATTCTCATCTATAAAGTAGGAAGAATAATGCTTAGAATATTGTTGTGAGGATTAAATTAATTTATACTGAGGAATGCTTAGAACAATGCCTGGTATGGTTTGTACTCAGTAAATTAGCATTTTAATTACAAATGAAGAAAATTAACTCGAACTAGTTTAAGATAAAATGGGAATTCTTTTTCACTCATGGGAATAAACAAAAGCCCAGGGAGGGTAGAGCTGTAAACATAGTAGCCCCCAGGTGCTCAGCCAGTGTTACCAGGAATCTCCTTCAGTCTTGGTTCCACTTTCCTCTATTTGGGCTTCATTCTCAGAACTGCCACTAGCCTTTGGTTTAGAAAGCCCAGTGAGAAAGTACTTTTCCTAGTGTCTATGGCTACAAAATTTTTTCTGGTTAGTAGTATGAGTGAATAAAATTTTAAACAAATCTGGAAGTTAAAAGATGTTAGTTTTGGGGGTTTGTTTGCGTTTTTGTTTTGTTTTGTTTTTTCAGTTTTTACTATAGGGCACTTGTGCTCCCTGAAGAGAAAGAGGAAGAGTGAGAAATCACCCCCCCGGAGGATGGCCATGCTATAGTCTCTTCTCCTCCAGTCTTTTCCCAAAATTTTGGTCATCCACACATGTACCCAGAGTGATTTTCAAGCCACCAGGTCTGGGACTCCTAACTGTATAGTTGGCCATGTGGGATCCAGTGCCTTTACCTCCATACCACCTGCCAAGCCCTAAATTTTTTATTTAAAAAAATATTCAATATTTTTGTTTCTGTGAAAATGTTTGATTTATACTAATTAATGTTTTATTGTTGTTAAAAGTCAGAGCAACCTCTGTCCTTCCCAGATATGGTCCACCATGCCTATTTAAAGGACACTTGAGCACCAAAAGTAATGGTAAGTAAGGTACCTAAAATGATAGCCTTGTTAAAAGTTCAATTAAGGATTTCTTTTATTTCAAAATTATATCACATGATGAAAAGTACTTGATTTAACAAATAGTTGAACTTTCTATTACTAATTATAATTAAATAAAAGACTTTTTGAGATTAGAGAAATTAGGAGTTCATGATTTTGAACTATTATTGTGCCTTGGATGTTGATTTGGCTGCCTTTTGCTCCCTGCTGCAGCCCAGCTCTACTTTGCCAGCAGGTTATCCTGATTTAAGCCTTGCTTGCCTTGTTAAGAGGGTGATTAACAACAACAGCAAAAGTAAATAAATTTAAAAAGTTAAAAAATAAAGGATAGGGACCAGCAGTTGGTGTAATGGTATGTTGCTGGACTCCTGTGTAGTCAACTGCAGTTCGAGTCCCAGACCTGGTGGCTTAAACTCACGCCAGGTACGTGTGCATGCGTGCCCAAAATCCCGAGAGGAAAATGGA
Organism: Tupaia belangeri chinensis; assembly: GCF_000334495.1. NCBI lineage: Eukaryota > Metazoa > Chordata > Mammalia > Scandentia > Tupaiidae > Tupaia > Tupaia belangeri. The sequence continues at coordinate 3,205,526 of NW_006160082.1, read as the reverse complement.
GGAGAAGGGATTGTGGCATGACCATCCCCCTAGGGGGTGATTTCTCGTTTTCTGTCCTTCTGGCGAGTGCACATGCCCTATAGCAAAAACCTCTCCAAAAAAAAAAAAAAAGATGGTGATTAACAGGTATTAAAGACATCACTGAAAGGGAAAGCCATGCAGAGATAGAGAGTATCTGGATAACGCATTTCTATCAGGTGTGAGCAAATGCTTACAGGCCTCTTTATCCAGCCAGATTTCCAGGTCCTGTGATATTCTGTACTTCTCTAATGTTGGTTTTATAATTACAGTTTAAAAGTTACAAGTCTGAAGGCCATTCATACGGGTAAAACGTGACACTTTACAAAGCTGGCCTGCACGGAAAGGTTCCAGATTGGCCCTGGAGACAACTTGAGTATGCTGGACATGTGTGTGCCCATGATCTGGGGCTGGCAGGGACTCGGAGTAGATCCAAGGCATCCAGATCTTCTTGAGAGTGCTGTCTCTCTGTCTCCTCCATACCACCTGCCAAGCCCTAAATTTTTTATTTAAAAAAATATTCAATATTTTTGTTTCTGTGAAAATGTTTGATTTATACTAATTAATGTTTTATTGTTGTTAAAAGTCAGAGCAACCTCTGTCCTTCCCAGATATGGTCCACCATGCCTATTTAAAGGACACTTGAGCACCAAAAGTAATGGTAAGTAAGGTACCTAAAATGATAGCCTTGTTAAAAGTTCAATTAAGGATTTCTTTTATTTCAAAATTATATCACATGATGAAAAGTACTTGATTTAACAAATAGTTGAACTTTCTATTACTAATTATAATTAAATAAAAGACTTTTTGAGATTAGAGAAATTAGGAGTTCATGATTTTGAACTATTATTGTGCCTTGGATGTTGATTTGGCTGCCTTTTGCTCCCTGCTGCAGCCCAGCTCTACTTTGCCAGCAGGTTATCCTGATTTAAGCCTTGCTTGCCTTGTTAAGAGGGTGATTAACAACAACAGCAAAAGTAAATAAATTTAAAAAGTTAAAAAATAAAGGATAGGGACCAGCAGTTGGTGTAATGGTATGTTGCTGGACTCCTGTGTAGTCAACTGCAGTTCGAGTCCCAGACCTGGTGGCTTAAACTCACGCCAGGTACGTGTGCATGCGTGCCCAAAATCCCGAGAGGAAAATGGAGGAGAAGGGATTGTGGCATGACCATCCCCCTAGGGGGTGATTTCTCGTTTTCTGTCCTTCTGGCGAGTGCACATGCCCTATAGCAAAAACCTCTCCAAAAAAAAAAAAAAAGATGGTGATTAACAGGTATTAAAGACATCACTGAAAGGGAAAGCCATGCAGAGATAGAGAGTATCTGGATAACGCATTTCTATCAGGTGTGAGCAAATGCTTACAGGCCTCTTTATCCAGCCAGATTTCCAGGTCCTGTGATATTCTGTACTTCTCTAATGTTGGTTTTATAATTACAGTTTAAAAGTTACAAGTCTGAAGGCCATTCATACGGGTAAAACGTGACACTTTACAAAGCTGGCCTGCACGGAAAGGTTCCAGATTGGCCCTGGAGACAACTTGAGTATGCTGGACATGTGTGTGCCCATGATCTGGGGCTGGCAGGGACTCGGAGTAGATCCAAGGCATCCAGATCTTCTTGAGAGTGCTGTCTCTCTGTCTCTGTCTCTCCTGCTCATGGAAGAAATAAATGAATAAACAGAAAGTTAGAATTCTTGAGATTTTAGGCGAAATAATTGAAAATCTTTTCTCCCCTTATTTACATGAAAAGTCTTTGATACGGTGATCTACAAATGAAGGAAAGATCACAAATGGTTATCTGATTTCTTTATTTCTATTTGAGTGTGTGTGTGTGTGTGTGTGTGTGTGTGTGTGTATATCCAGGATCATAAACTTTGAAGAATACTTTTTAATAAAAATTTTAAACTAGATTTAAAATATACATACAAGGAAAAGGATAAAAACAATATGTAAAGTTTTCTGGTTTTTTGGTTTTGGGTTTTTTTTAAAGTAAGAATGTATATGTGGAACTGGGATAAATTCGGTAGTTATGAGTGTGCCATTGTTCACATTCAAACTGCTTCTTTTATCAGCAGTGTGATCATAAAGACCTAACTCGTATCTCTGAGCTTTAGTTTCCACTAGATAAGTTTATATGTGGAGAGAGTTTAGAACAATGCATAGCAAATGATACTCATTAAATAATGTTTTTAGTAGTAGTGTCAAGTTCATACTTAATATATATGTGTTCGTTATGCATAGACTTTCCTTGGAGGATGCATTAAAAAGGTAGAATATATTTCTGGGAAAGGACACTAAAGATCAAGGTAGCAAAGTCACGTACTCTTCAGTCACTATATGCTGTTTTAGCTGTTGTATTTTTTTTTTTTAACCACATGCATGTATTCTCAAAAATTATGTTTAAAAAGTTATGCCAACATTTACATTTTATACCTGTATATAGTGCTCAACTATTTCTAAGATTTCTCTTAAACAATTTAGATGAGAGTCAAGGAGTTTAATGTCATAGAATTTCTTAACATAGTTGTAATACTTTAGAAAGATGGCAATAAATTGATTTGGGGACCAGCAGGTGGCATGGTGTTTAAGGCACTGGACTCCCACATGGCCTACAATTATTCAAGTCCTGGACCCAGCTGCTTGAAAATCATATCAGGTGCATGTGCATGTGTGTCCAAAATACCAGGGGAGAGAAACAAGGAGGAGGAATTACCATATGACCATCTCCCCCTGGTGAGGGGGTCGACTTCTCACTTTCCCTTTCTTTGTCTCTCTCTGGCAAGTACAGGTGCCCTAGAGCAAAATGAAAAAAATTTGTAGATCTTATTTTCAGGTATAGAGTTAGATATATGCCTCCCAGAATACAATCTTTCTATAAGATTATGAGTTTTGACATTTGTTTAATTTCTCAAACTCCATGAATTGTTCAAGTATTCGCCATCAGTAGCATTATTTTATAATCAAGTGGCTAAATGTTTTTAGTTATAAGATTGAAAGCTGCGGGTCAGCAGTTGGTGTAATGGCTATGTCGCTGGACGCCCAGGTAGTCGACCACAGTTCGAGTCCCAGACCCAGTGGCTTAAACTTATGCCAGGCACATGTGCATACGTGCCCAAGATGTGGAGAGGAGAATGAAGGAGAAGGGATTGCAGCATGGCTATCCCCCCTCGGGGGTAATTTCTCACTTTCTGCCTCTCTGTCTCTCTCTGTCTTTCTGGCAAATGCACATGCCCTATAGTAAAAACCTCTCCAAAAAACAAAAACAAAAAAGATTGAAAGCTGTTGAAAAATAGTTTTGTAAATGTAATACAAGATTATACTCTGGAATCTCTTCCCTAAACTCCCAGACTTGTAAAATTTTTTCTTGGAAAGAGTTGAATACAGTCAAAAATTCATTAATGTTATTCTTGGAAAATGAAGGCCAGCACATTCAGCATCACAAAGCGATGATGTCAGTGTCTGCGGTTGAATTTCAGAATATTTTATGAGGAGAGTGAGGGAAA
>NW_006160082.1:3186251-3201976 GCF_000334495.1 Tupaia belangeri chinensis | reverse complement strand
GAGAATCAAGGGGGAAAAGAAAGAAAAAACATTTAGGGGACACAGAAATTGAAAGTGATCGGTTGATGGTAATGTGTATGATAACATTTTTAACTGGACTAGCATATAGTATATTCTGGGAAAATTCATTTTGCATGTTGTAATATAGTGATTGAATGCATAAAAGATAATAAAATATCAAAAAGTTTTATAAGAAGGAGCTTAATCAGTAACTTGTTGATCTTGTGATTTTATATTAATTTTAAATTTATAATGATTAAATATGTTTTAATTTTTAGCTTTTTGCACTGACTCCTCTTCTCTCAGACTAAGCACTCTCCAGTTGGTCAAGAATCACATGGCTGTTCACTATAATAAAATCCTTTCAGCCAAAGGTAAAAATGTGTAAATGTCAACTCTCCATACCCAATTGAAAACCTCCAGCTTTACCTCTCATTAGAATAAATCTGTAGCAAAATTTTATACAAAAGAATTTGTTTTTTTGGATAGTGAGATATCAGCAACTATCATATATATTTAAAAAATTCAGAACACTATTTTTGTTAACTGTATTTGAAATCTATATAACACCACCCATATTACTTCATTTTATCTGATGTCCCTAATATTTTGTTGTTAGACACTGCTCTTAATATGAGGGTACTTCAGAAGGTTCATGGAAAATGTAATTAAAGCGAGTTTATTTTGGTGCAAAATGTTTTTAAGATTATTTAATTTTATTTTTTATTATTATTATTTTTATTTGACCAGAAGGAGACAGAAAGAAAGAGAGAAAGCAAGCTGCCAGGTCCAAGACTCAAACTGTGGTAGGCCGTGTGGGAATCCAGCAAACTACCTGCTGGCTCTTGTGCAAAATATTTTTTAAATCCATGCATAGTGTTTTATGTTTTATGTGTGTGTTTTTAATTGCCAGAAGGCAGCTTTTACACTAAAAGATGAAGTTAACTATCTGTCACAGACTATATCACCCATAAAACCTAAAGCATTTAAGATCTGGTTCTTTATGGAGAAAGTTGGCTGACCCTGCTACTATAGAATATTTACATTATCTCAGAAATGTCCCCTCGTCCTTTGCAGTCAGTCCCCTTTCTGCAAAGCCCTGGCAGGATTAGTTTTACCTTTTCTAGAATTTCATGTAAATAGAGTCATATGTTTCCTTTTGTTTCAGTTAGCATAACACTTTGGGATAATTTATGTTGTCATTTATATCAGTGTTTCTTCCTCCTTATTGTTAAATACTATTTCAGTGAATCTACTATAATTCGTTTATTGGTTAGTGGACATGTAGATTGTTTTGACTCACTCTTGGTTCTTAAGAATGAAGCTGCTATAAACATTCATATGCAGTCTTTGAACATGTGTTCCCATTTTTCTTCAGTAAGTTTGTTAGAGTAGAACTGTGAGGTAATATGGTAAATGTATGTTTAACTTTATAAAAAAAAGTAGCAAACGTTTTCCAGAGTGATTATTCTGCTTTGCATTTCCATTACTGCTACATACGTCAGCACTTGGTATTGGCAGTCCTTTTTTTATTTAAGTTTTATTTTTTAATGAATTATTTATTTATTTATTTCCATTTGTTGTTATAATTTTTTAATTTGACCATGGAGAGACAGACAGACAGACAGACAGAAAGGGAAAGCGAGAAAGTAAACCGCCAGCTCCAGCACTCGAACTGCAGTCAGCTATATGAGAATCTAACACCTTGAACTACCATGCCATCTGCCAGCCTGGCAGTCCTTTTTTTAAGCAATTCTAGTGGATATGTAATAGTAGTAATAGTAGCTCCTTTTATTTTATTTTATTTATTTATTTATTTATTTATTTTGGGGAGAGGTTTTTGCTATAGGGCATGTGTGCTCACCAGAAAGAGAGAGACAGAGAGACAAAGTAAGAAATCACCCACCCCACCCCACCCCCAGGGAGGATAGCCATGCCACAATCCTCTCTCCTTCATTCTCCTCTCAGGATCTTGGGAATGTATGCACACGCGCCCGGCGTGAATTAAAGCCACTAGATCCGGTCCGGGACTCAAACTGCGGTCGACTACGTGGGAATCCAGCAACATAGCCATTACGCCAACTGCTGGTCCCATGTAATAGTAGCTCTTTATACCTTGTTTGTGTTTCCCTCATGCCCAGTGATGTTGAGCAATTTTTTATATTCTTATTTGCCATGTATATATCTTTGGTGAAATGCCTATTCAAGTCTTTTGCCTTTTTAAAGTTCATTTCCTTCTTCTGTGAGTGAGACAGTGGGAGGAAAGACAATCAGACAAACAGACACTCCAGTGTCACCCCATGGCAGATCCTCATGCCATGATTTACCCCTAACCCTAGTCAGACTTGCATCACAGGCACACATGCACCTGGTGTGTGCAGGGAGGTCTCTGGACATGAACTCGGAACTCTCCCATACGGGTCAGCCTCACAATGGATTGTGTCACTACTGTGCCACCATCTAGCTTCATGCCCACTGTTTAAAGTGAATTTTATCTCCTTAATATTAAGTTTTGAGATTTATTTATAAGTTATTTATAATTCTGTGTCAGGTAGATGTTTTGCAAATACGTTTTCCAGTCTGTGGCTAGTCATTTCATTTTCTTTTTAAATTTTTTATTCCAGAATAATTTTAGATTTATATAAAAGTTTTAAAATATTATAGAGAATTACCATCGACCCCTTATGTAGCTTTCTTTCATGTTAATATCTTTAAAAAGTAGTATAATTATTAAAACCAGGAAATTAATATTGACAGAACTATTAACTACAGACCTTATTTGAATTTCACCAGCTTTTTTAATGTCTTTAAATTTCTTCCTTTTGAAGAGAAAAGGTTTAAAATTTTAGTTCGTATTTTATAATGTTTATATTTTAAGTGATTAGAAAAGCGAAAGAAAAATATTTTGTGACATATAAAAATTGTGAAATCTAGTTCAGTTTTTCGATTTTTGATAGTTTATTTTTTCATATGTTATTCAAGAAATCTTTGCCTATCTTACTTAGGTCACTAAGATTTTCTTAATGTGTTTTCTTCTAAAAGTTATATAATTTCAACTTTTACATTTGAGTTTGTGGTCCATATTGAGTTAGTTTATATGTGTGATATCATATATAAGTCAAATTTTTTTGCCTATTCATACCCAAATTTTACAATATCCTTTCTTCAGAAGATTATCATTTTCCTGTTGAATTGTCTTGGTGCTTTTTGAAAGTCAGTTGACTATATGCATGGGTGTGCTTCTAGACGTCTCTCTGGTTCTGTTGATCACTAAGTCTGTGTTTATGTCTTTCCACACTGCCTTAATTGCCATAACATTACAGTAAGTCTTGCACTTTGGCAGTACAAGTCCTCCATTTTGCTTTTTGTTTTCTGAGGTCGTTTTGGTCTCCAGTTATAAATATGTTAAGGTATGGGATACACACGTTAGGTCAGTGATGCTTAGTTCATTTCTTCTTCAGTATTTTTTTTTACTGTTTCATTTTTAATAGTTTATATTGTTGTATTTTCAAGTTTACTAATATTTCCTTATATAGTATCTGATGAACTGTTAATCTCAACCAGTGTAAGTTTTCTGGTTTTTGGTTTGTTTATGATCAAAGATAGAATATTTTTCATCTCAAGAAATACAACAAAAATCTAAACAAGGAATTGCAAGTTCTGGAACTTTTTGTAATTTCTGCTTTTAGTATTGGTTGTCATTTATAAATATTAAAAAGATTATTAAATAACCAATTTTTCTCTTTTAGCTGCAGTTGACTGCTCAATTCCAGTAAGCATGAGTGCCAGCATCAAATGTAAGTAATTTTCTGACAAACTACCCTTTATAAAAAAAATATGGGGGCCAGCAAGTGGCGTGGTGGTTAAGGGCACTAAACTTCCACATGTGACCATGGTTCAAGTCCTGGATCTGGTGACTGGATTTCTCACTTTCTTTCTCTCTCTCTCTCATTTCTGTCCCTCTCTGGTCAAATTTAAATTAATTAATTAATTTAAATTTAAAAATAATTCTTTAAAAAATATGGTAAATTAGGAACCAGCAGATGGCGTAACAGGTATATCACTGGACTCTCATATGGCCGACCATGGTTTGAGATCTGGACCCAGTGGTTTGAAAATCACACCTAGCTCCTGTGCATGCATGCCCAGGATCCTGAGAGAAGAACGGAGGAGAAGGGATTGCGGTGTGGCCATCCACCCCTGGGGGGTAGGGGGAGTGATTTCTCACTTTCCCTCTCACTGTCTCTGTCTCTCTGTCTGGCAAGCACACATGACCTAAGGCAAAAAGAAAACTTTCAAAAAAAAAAAATATATATATATATGTGGTAAAATATATATAACATAAAATTTACCACCATAATCATTTTTAAGTATTTAGGTCAGCGACATTAATTACATTAATATTGTGGTACAGTTATTACCACCATCCATCTCCGGAATTCTATACATCTTAAAAAACTGAAACTCTTACACCCATTAAACAATATCCACCTCTCCCCACAAGCCCTGGAAACTACTATTCTTTCTTCTACTGTGAATTCAACTGTTCTAGGTACTTCATATCAGTAGAATCATACATTATTTGTTCTTTCTGTTTATATTAATACAAGATACCTAAGATTCATTCATGTTGTGATGTGTCAGAATCTCCCTAGATGATATTCCAGGTGTACATATACCACGTTATGTTTATGCATTTGTCAGTTGATGGCATGTGAATTGCTTCTACCTTTTGGCTATCGTTAAGTGGAGTAGGGGATCTCTCCTCCATTGTGGCACCCCATTGGGGCATGATTTCTCTTGAATGTGCTTGTATACACACCAGCACATTTGCCCTCTGGCAATAATTTCTTTTTACTAGAAAAAAGAAAAGGAAAATGTTGGATCAGCCAGTGGTATGGTGGCTAAGGCTATTGGATCCCACATGGCTGACTACACAGTTCAAGTCCTGAACCGGGCAGCTTAAAAAACACATTGGTTGTGTGTGTGTGCATGCCCAAAACTCCCAAGAGGAAAGAGGATAGTGGCATGACCATCCACCCAGAGGGGTGCTCTCTTATTCTCTCTATCCAGCAAATGGATATGCCCTATAGCAAACTTTAAAAAAAAAAAAAAAAAAAAAAAACTCAAAGAGCCCTAAATAGGTTGAACATAAAGAAGTATACACAAAAACGCATTATAATTAAATTGTCAAAAGTCAGAAACAAAGAATTTTGAAAGTAGCAAAAGAAAAGCAACTCATTACATATAAGGGGCTCCCTATAACACTATTAGCTGATACCTTAGCAGCAATCTTGCAAGCTGGGAGAAAGTGAGAGAATATATTCACAACGCTGAAAGAAAAAACTGCCCCCTAAGAATAGAATTACCCTTTAAAATGAAAGAAAGGGGTTGGTTGGTGTTATAACAGTAAAAAGAAATGTTCTACAAGACTGATCCACATGGGAAGGTTATGAGTCACAGCAGAGACTACTTGAGTGTACCAGATAGGTGTGTATCAGTGATCCAAGGCTGACTGAAGCTGAGACTTAATCACAGGGTGAAGACCTTTAGAGATGCTGTTGCTGCCTCTATCTTTCACTCATAGAATAAGTAAATATAATGTTTAAAGATTTAAGAACATAAAAGAGAAATTGTTTCCTAAACTAACAAAAACTGAGTTTATCACCACTAGACCTACCTTACAAGAAATGTTTAAGGGAGTTCTTCCCATTGAAATAAAAACATGTTGAGTAGCAATGTAAAGCATAAAAATATCACTGATAAAAGTGATTATATAGAGAATGAAATGGGTAGATTCTGGATTTTTGAATGTGTGTCAACAATATTTAATGATGCACTGGACATAGACAGGGGGTGAGAGAAAAAATAAAGTAACTAAAGGGTATGATTCCCAAGGCTTAGCATCTGTTAGCCAAAATAATGGAATTGGGATTTACTTAGTGAGGAATCTGATAGGAAAATATACAGGGGGAGGAAATGAATCAGGAATTAATTCTTGGAAATTTTAAGTTTGAAATAAATGCCTACTGGAAATCCAGTTGTTAGGCCAGCCATTGGTAACACAGTGTTCTGTGATGCCAGATCAACATGGGAGGGTCTCAGGTTCACATCCTAAGCTTTCCTATACGTGCCAGGCATGTGCCTGCCCATCATCCATGCTGGCTGAGGCTATAGGTGGAAAGACCCTATTGGGGGATGCTTGCCTCCCTCCCCACACACACACTCTGTCTTAGATGAAAAAATAAACAAATAAAAAAATACTGATTGCAGGTCATGGGGGAAAGCAGGAAGCACCAGATAGAGAAGGTGAGGCGCTTTCCCTGAGGAATGGTCAAAACACAATCTCTTCTCTATTTCATCTTCCTTTTGGTGTTTGGGGTACACACCTACATGCACCTACCATGTTTCTCAAGTCACTGAGTCTGGGACTCAAACCATGCAGTCAGCCATGTTGGATCTAGCCACCTTCACCACCATGCCAAAGGCTGGCCCAATGGGCTTTATTTTTATATAGCAGTTTTATTGAAAAATAATTTACATACCATAAAGGTCACTGGTTCTTACTAAATTTACAGATTTGTGCGACCATCACCACGAAAACAGTGTTAGAACATTTTCATTACCCCATAGAGATCCCTTATATACATTTGCAGCCACGCTCTGCTCCCACCTCTACCCTAAAGCAACCACTAATTTACTTATTTTCTCTATAGGTTTGCCTTTTCTAAACAATTTTATATCAATGGAATTGTTTATATGGTCTTTTGCATTAGACTTCTTACTCTAATGTTTTTGAGATTTATCCATGTTTTAGCCTTTTTAGTATTTCATTCCTTTTTATTGCTAAATAATAGTCCATTTAATGGGTAATATATTTTGTTCAATTGATGGACATTAGCATGCCTTTTTTAGCTATTATGAATTGTGCTAGTGTGAACATTTTTGTACAAGAATTTTGTGTAGACATATTTTCATTTCTTTTGGGTATGTATACTTAGGAATGGAATTGCTAGGTATTCATGTACATTATGTTTAACTTATTAAGAAACTATCAAACTGTTTTCCAAAGTAGCTATACCTTTTTACATTCCTACTACCAGTGTATTAGGATTTCCATTTCTCTATATCCTTACTAAAACCTATTATTGATGCTCTTTTTAATTACAACCATTCTAGCAAGAGTGAAATAGTATCTCATTGTGGAACTAATTTATATTTCCCTCATGACCAATAATATAGAGCCTTTTTTTTTTCATGTGTACATTGGCCATTTTTCTCGGGTGAAATATCTAGCCAAATAAATATTGTCCATGTTTTGAAAAATAACTCAGTGGTTTATACTTTTTTTTTTTTAAAACTTTTGCTATAGGGCATGTGCATTCACCAGAGAGAGAAAGTGAGAAAGCACCGTCCCCTTCCTCCAAGAGGAATGGCCACACCATATTCTCTTCTCCGTTCTCCTCTTGGGATTTTGGACACGCACACAGACACACCCAGTATGTTTTACAAGGCATCAGGCCCAAGACTCGAATAGTATGGTCATTCATGGAGCCAGCCACCTTAAGCACCACACCACATCTTGCCCATTTTTAAATTGAGTTATTTGTCTTCACATTTGTTAAGTTATTTTATATTTTGGACACATGTCCCTTTCTAGATAAATGATTTGCAAATATCATCTCTGTTTTACCTTTTTATTTACTTATAGGTGTTTTTGAAAAACTATAAGTTTTTAGTTTTAATAATCTAAGAGTTTTATATTTTTAACTCTTAGTTCTGTGATCCATTTGGAGTTGATTTTTTGTGGATGACGTGTGGAGGATTTACTTATAAACTAGTAGGTTAGATTTGGTAATATAGAATTACATTTTTTAAATGATAGCATCATTTAAAACTATTCTATTTTCTAATAGTTCCGACTAAGAAAATTCTGTTTAATTCACTGCACAAACATTATCATTGGCCATAATTTAGTTAATATATTTACTAAGCAAGTATTTAAGATAGAATAAGCTGAACATAATATTTCAGTCTACATTTTAAATGACAGATAAACACTTGCTTTAGCATGGTTAAAATCTTTATTAATTGGGCTAGCCCCTTATGATAGTGGTTAAGGGAGCCAGCTCCCACATGGTTAACCATAGTTCAAATCCTGCTCCCAATAGCATCAAAAACACACCAGGCAGGACCAGCAGATGATGTAATGGCTACGTTGCTGGACTCCCATGTGTCAACCACAGTTCAAGTTCTGGACCCGGTGGCTTAAATTCACGCTGGGTTTGTGTGCATGCATGCCCAAGATCCTGAGAGGAGAATGGAAGAGAAGAAGTTGCAGCGTGGCCATCCCCCTGGGGGTTGATTTTTCACTTTCTATCTCTTTATCTCTGTCTTTCTGACGAGTGCATGCGCCCTATAGCAAAAAAAGAAAAAAAAAACACATAAAAAACACCAGGCGTATGTACAATGCATAACCCAAATCCCAACTGGATGGGGAAATGGAGAAGGATTTGTAACAGGACCACACTCCATTAGAAGGGTGCTTTCTTCCCACTCCCCCCCAGCCCCATCTCTCTCTGGTGAGGGCATATACCTTCTGGCAATTAAAAATCTTTAGGAGCAGCAGATGGCATAATGGTTACATCACTGGACTCTCACATAGTCAACTCCAGTTCGAGTCCCAGACCAAGCAGCTAAAAACTCATGCCGTGTGTGCTTAAGACTCCAAGAGGAGATTGGAGGAGAAGGACTTGTGGCTCGCTTTCTGTCTCTGGCGAGCTCACACTCTATAAGCAAAAACCTCTGGGAAAAAAAAAAAACCTTTTTTACTAATTACACTTGAAACTTTAAGTATACATATATACTACTTTTTTTTAAGCTTATAGTTATAGATCATTTCTGATTCAGATCAGGGTCATTGGAAACTTGAAATCATTGGTCCACTAAGTTGGAATAGATTCCAATAAAAAAGAATATGTTGGATTTTCCATTTTATATGAAAATATTCATCCTTTTGTAATATCGTTGACTAATTTTGAAATTTAGCTAGCTTTCATTTTTCCACTTTTAATCTTTATGCAAAATACTTTAATAATGAATTCTGCCTGACTTAAAGTACACTAAAGTATGAAACAACATTTTTGCTTGTATTTTCAAATAACATGTAAGAGAAATAGAAATCAGTTGCCCTGACTGAAAAAAAATGTTTTCAAAAATGAAAAACTATTTGCTGATGATGACGTAGATAGTAATGTCTTTGTCTTGACAGATATGCATAGTAATCATGCTGGAAAAGAAATTGTATACATTGAAAGATATATGTGATTAAATATAATATTAAAAATATTAAAATTTTTTAAAAAGAAAGAAAATAATGTTTTCAAAATGTCACATCATTTTTCATTACCAGAAGGCACATGCACTTGCCAGACAAAGATAGTATACCCCCAGTAGAGCAGAGTTATGCCACACCTCTTTTTGCTCAGTTTCTCCATCTTATCCGGACTTGGGGCACATACACACATGGGCCCAGTATGCTTTCAAACCTGAAGGACTGGGATTTCAATTGTGGTTGGCCATGTGGAATCTGGCTCTTGATGCACAGGGCATAAGCTCTGTGGTATGGGACTGACCTGTGACATCATTTTTTTAAAACTCACATAAGACTTAATTTTTAAAGAAATTTTGCCAGAGGGCATATGGACTCACCAGAGAGAAAAAGATAGAGAGAGAGAGAAAGAAGGGAAGTGAAAAAGCATTCCCTCAAAGGGGACGGTCATGCCACAGTCCCTTCTCTTCCATTTCTCTACCCTGCTGAGGCTTGGAGAATGCATACACACACAGGCACCCAGTGTGTTTTTCAGGCCACCAGGTTCAGAAGTTGAAGCGCACAGTCAGCCATGTGGGATCCAGCCACCTTAACAACCATGCTGTCCCAAAACATAATATTTAATAGCATGATGGTATGACACTATGATGGTATTGACGCTGTTTTATTTGGAGGAGAAGTCTGTGTACTAATTCAAACTCTATTTTGCATGTTTGATAACATGGTCACAAACAACATGGATAAGCATTTCAAACCTTTTCATCTCTATTATCTTGCAAGGACTTGCTTTTTTAAATCTTAAGACTTGGCGTCACAAACAAAATTATACAAAATTATAAAAAATATTTTTAACATCTTTAAAATTCAGTATTCTGAAATTTTGAAAGTTGTTTATTAACTGTCAAGAACTATGAGCAAAAATTTTGTGATACGTAAAGTGAATGTGTGTGGAAATGTAAAAATAAATAAAAACATTTTTAACAAATCCATTGAGTGTAGTTACAAAGTGCCCTATTTCTCTCTCCAAAGTGCCCTAGGTTGGGTGATAAATTGTATGGTGATTTGGTTATAGCCAGAGAAACATGGAAATAAATTTGGCTGAGCTCTAAGATGGTCTTAGATGTGCCTGTTCTGTACACTGAAGGTCATTTGCCTTCATTTGGCCCAATAGCAAGCATATATTACTTGTAATAAGTTTTTGTTTTGTTTCTGAATGATACACATTGATTTTCTAAAGACGAAGAAAATAAACTGTCATATCCTCCCCCCCCGAAAAAAAAAGAAAGACTTGGCCAATTCATCACATCTCATTTATACTTTTTAAATGGCTAACCAAATAAGTTTCTATAAAATATATATTCCTTAGTATTTCTTTATACAGAAAAGTACATGGATTTTTTTTTTTTCAACCCTGCTACAGGGCAGGTGCACTTGCTGGAGAGAGACACAGAGAGAGAGGAAAAATGAGAAAGCACCCCTGGGGGGACGGCCATATCTCAGTCACCTTCCCTCCATTCTCCTCATGAGACCCTGGGCACACATGTACCCAACATGTCCCCTGAGCTGCCAGGTCCAGAACCTGAACCACACGGTCTGTCATGTGGAATCCAACTGCTCCACATCACACCACCAACTGTTCCTGGGTTTTGATTTATATATCATAGTGTAAACATTTTTATCAAGAAAAAAATTCCATTTATTAGTCTAACAAGATCAAAAAATTAATTTTTCTATTTTGTTTCATATTTTAAAATATTTCTCTTCCCATTTAGATGCAGACCAACAACGAAGAGAAAAACTCAAGAAAGAATTAGCACGATGTGAAAAAGAGTTCAGATTAACTAAAACTGCAATGCAGGCCAATTCTAAAAATAAATCCAAGTCATTATTTAACACCCTACAAAAGGTAAGATAATATTTTTGGTTTTTAAAAGCAAATGTTTCTAAGATTCTTTATTAGTGGTGCAACCTTGCTTCTTAGTAACGTGTTTACTACACGTTTGGTCGGCTAACTGTTCCGTAAAGCCAGGTAGTTAATATTGTAGACTCTTCAGGCCATATGATCTCTGTCACAGCTACACAGTAGAATGGGCATAGCTGTGTTTCACTATAATTATTAACTAGATGCTGGTTGATGGCACAGAGTGATAGTGCTCTGAGAGGGTGACCCATATGGGAAGTTTTGGTCTCACATCCAAAACCTCCCTAAGTACTCTGGGAGTGCTTATGCCTGTGATCCAGGGCTGACTGAAGCTGCAACTATATTCACTTGGTATATCTTTTTCCCTTTTAAAAATTTTATTTTTTTTAAATTTGTTGTAAGGTGTGTGTGCTTACTAGAGAAAGAAAGAGGGAGAGAAAGAGAAAGTGAGACAGCATCCCTAGTAGAGGATGGCTATACCGCAGTCCCTTCTCCTGCCTCCTTCATTCACTTCTTGAGATATTGGGCACACACACACACACACACACACACACACATACACAGTGTGTTTTTCAAGCCAATAGGTCTGGATTTGAACCTTACAGTCGGCCATGTAGGATCCCGCTGCCCTAACTGCCATAACCACACAAACACCCACATGCTTTTACCTATAAATATTTCAGTGTGACTTTGTTGTTCAAGACTTATTTATTTTATTTATTATTATTATTATTATTCAATTTGCTATAGGATATGTGCACTTACCAGAGAGAGAGAGAAAGCAAGAAAGCAAGCCACCAGGTCTGGGACTCCAACCACGGTCAGCCATTTGAGAATCCAGCACCCTAACCACTTCACCGCCTGCTAGCCCTTCAATATGACTTTTTAAAAGCATAATAACATATTGTGACTTTAAAAATTAGTCCTTTAATATCAAATATCCAGTGTTCAGTTTACCCTGCTGTCTTGGAATTTGTTAGAATTGGGAACTAAATAATTTCAATTAATGGACAAGTTCCTTTTAACTTACAGCTTGCCCCCTCTCTACCTTTTTATCCCCTACAATTTATGTATTAGGAAAAAACTGAGTCATTTGTATTAGCTTAAAATATTTGCAGGCCATCTGGGTCATGTAAATTAAGCTGCAAACATATGTGAGGACAACATATGAAAAAGGCCAGCAGTCCCTTCCACTTAGTACCAAGGCTCAAAAGAGGCAAATATCCTTGGAAGTCACCTAGTTGGGGAGCCATTGAGTAGATTTGAGATTCTCATGCATGGTCCCTCAGATTCACCAGGTGAAACCTTGAGATTTCTGCCCCTGAGCACCCATGGTGTGGTAGAAACTGTTGCCTGTTTAGCAAAAGCCAGTTTTACTGCTCTGCTACCAAATACCCTATTTTTTTACTTCATTGCAAATTCAGTAGGCGGGCAGAGGGGCTAAGAGCATGTGTGCCAAAAGGGTCAGTCTGCTTTTCTTTATTTATTGAGAAATGTGAGGCTCCATAGACCAGTTTTCAGTTAGAAAGTTATATCATCATATTGGCACTGCAAAGATTGCACTAGCCACAGTGGAAGATAGTCTAATTATGGGACAGTTGAAATTATCTGGAAAGATTAAGACCCAGTGTAAGATAATAGAGCAAGGAATACATTAAAGAGTTAAGAAGAAATCTCTAGGACTTGGTGACTGATTGGATGGAGGGAAGACTGGGAGGCAGAAGTTAAAGACATGTGCAGGTCTGGGCCAGCAGGTGCTGTGGTGGTTAAGGTACTGGACCCTGTGTGACCGACTGCCCAATTTGAGCCCTGGGGTCCAGTAGCTTTAAAAACACACCAGGCAAGTGTGCGTGCATGCCCAAGATCCTGAGAAGAAAGTGGAGGAGAAGGAACTGTAGTGTGGTCATCCCCCAAGGGAGGCGATTTCTCACTTTCCCTCTCTTTCTGGCAAGAGTATGCTCCCTATAGCAAAAATCTTAAAAAACAAACAAACAAACAAAAAAAAAAAAAACCCTGGTTTATGGTTTGGGCACCTGGGAGGGTTGTGATAATGGCACAAAGTGCAAATTCTCTGTTAGGTGTGGGTAATAAAAGATACGTTTGTTTGGACATGTCTGATTTGAGGTGCCTTTGGGACATGTGATATATTCAACAGATAGATCTAAGCATCTGTGCCAGGCAAAAGGTCTGGGCCAAAAATAGATTGGAGATTCATCAGAGGATACAATGAATATGGTTGAGAGCCCCCAGAGCTATTATATAGATAAAGGGCCAGGAATAGTACTGCTTCTTTTAGAATAAACTCTGCTGTATGTTCTGCACTATACTTTGCCATCTGGGAATCTGTTCATCAATGTTTGACTCATAAGTATATTTTTATTTTTAACAACTGCACCTTTTTTTCTTTTTCCACGAGAATGAGAGAGAGAATATGCCGGAGAGAGAGAAGTATTTCTGACAGGATCTCATCAGTCCTTTCCCCAGCCTCCCAGTTAGCAAGGACCATGGGCATGCACCACCATGCTCAACCTGTTTCAGTTAGGCTGAGAACCCATCTTGGGCCTCCTAAGCAGCCTCAGCCATCACACAGTAGTGTCTTCCCACTCATGCCACCACACCTTAGCCATGATTGTACTTTTTAACTGGAAACTTAAAATATGTTTTTATTATCCAGCATTTTGGCTGTAAATTGATCATTGCATTTTAAGAATGGGGATTATTTGGGACCATCAGATGGAATAATGTTGCACCGCTGGACTCACACATAATCAACCACAATTTGAGTCCTGGACTCGGCAGCTTCAAACTCAGCCGGGCACGTGTGCATGTGTGCCCAAGATCCCAAGAGGAGAATGGAGGAGAAGGGATTGTGGTGTGGCCATTCCCCCTGGGATTGTAATTGCCTGCACTCATGTTGCTGTCCTTCTCAGTCTGACTCACATGCTGTCCCTCCGTGGAACTCTGAAGGCCTTCTTGCCTTCCTCTCGTACTGCCACGTTCTTATTCCAGTGCACCTGTACTACTCACTCATTTTCACTGGTGTCACCCACAAGGTTATCAAGGTTCATCGAATATGTGAGTGTGATTCATGTTTTTTAGTAAGTCCATGGAACCTTTTCAAAGCAGTATAAAACAGTGAAAAATCAAGAACTACAAGTCTCTTCTTTTATAAAATATAATTTGAGACTTTTTGTAAACCAAATGTTAGATTTTAAAATAATCTGTAACCATCCTGTTTTGCAATTGATTGATTCTTCAACTGTTTTAAAGTCTGACAGTTGGGAAAATCTCCATGTACCATTTCTTCTGCATTGTGCCTGAAAAAGATTTAGCTGGTTATAAAATTCAGTAGTATACTTAACATGAAAATGTGATGAGTACTTAAACTATGGTATGTTTATTACTTTACATAAATCCTAAAATCAGAGGAATGGTTTACAACAAATTGCATCAGAGAAAGCGAGTGGTCAGATGTCTACCCAACTTTTCCTTACATTGGCAAATAATTTGATGGACACTTTTTTGATTTCAGAACTTGATAGTGATCTATTCAAGTTTTGGTGAATTTGCCTGTGTTCTCTGTAAATATCTACCCAAGCTTTCTGATATTTATTTTTAAAGAAAACAATTATATAACCTCAAGAAACAGATCAGCACATTAATTTCATGCTATGTTCTACTGATTTTAAAGGAAAGAAAAAGTAGAAGGTAGAGCTCAAGATATGAAAATACAACAACGTTTCATACTTTCAAATCAGGTCAGAAGCAGTTTTTCCAGACCATTTATGATAGACGCCAGTTTATTTTTCCCTTTAAAGATTTTCTTTGGTGTTTCATTTTGTTTAATAAGTAACCATTACTGATAAGAATTTCATTATAGGCAGTCTCATGCCTTATGCATTTCTGCTTGCTCTAATCTTAGCTTATACTGTTCCTCTAAGTATGAATTCCTGCCGGGGTCCAGCCTCGGCGTGGGTGGGTTATCTCGACGAAGGCGGCGAAGGTGAACAGAAGACAGAGGCCTCGATGCCTTTTTATGCACGTCCTTTGCCGGACACCCCTCAGAGGTGGCCCTCTGAGGAGTGACAACTGCTAGGAATTATTGTGCCTTTTTATTGAAAATGTATTACAAGTAAACGGGAGAGGGGCTAGTGTTTCAATTAATAGCTCATAAAGTTTTTAACAATAAAGAACATAGATTCTATTTAGGGTTGATTAAGGGTGGGTCTAGTGCAATTCAGGGTTTGATTAAGGGTGGGTCTAGTGCAGTTCCTCAATTGTAGGTGGGTCTCCATGGAATGCAGTTTCGGGAAAGCGGTTCCGGTAAGCAGAGATGATTATCGGCTGATGCGGTGCAGCAGCCATCTTGTGATTACTGGGAATGGTGCTGAGAAAAAAAAAATCTCAAGAATAGATATTAGTTTTTATGGATCTTAATAAAAAATGATACTTATACAGTTTTGTAGGGATCTA
>NW_006160082.1:3183201-3185817 GCF_000334495.1 Tupaia belangeri chinensis | reverse complement strand
TATTATTATAATCTTAAAAAACAAAAAAACAAAAAAAAAAAAAAAAACCCTGGTTTATGGTTTGGGCACCTGGGAGGGTTGTGATAATGGCACAAAGTGCAAATTCTCTGTTAGGTGTGGGTAATAAAAGATACGTTTGTTTGGACATGTCTGATTTGAGGTGCCTTTGGGACATGTGATATATTCAACAGATAGATCTAAGCATCTGTGCCAGGCAAAAGGTCTGGGCCAAAAATAGATTGGAGATTCATCAGAGGATACAATGAATATGGTTGAGAGCCCCCAGAGCTATTATATAGATAAAGGGCCAGGAATAGTACTGCTTCTTTTAGAATAAACTCTGCTGTATGTTCTGCACTATACTTTGCCATCTGGGAATCTGTTCATCAATGTTTGACTCATAAGTATATTTTTATTTTTAACAACTGCACCTTTTTTTCTTTTTCCACGAGAATGAGAGAGAGAATATGCCGGAGAGAGAGAAGTATTTCTGACAGGATCTCATCAGTCCTTTCCCCAGCCTCCCAGTTAGCAAGGACCATGGGCATGCACCACCATGCTCAACCTGTTTCAGTTAGGCTGAGAACCCATCTTGGGCCTCCTAAGCAGCCTCAGCCATCACACAGTAGTGTCTTCCCACTCATGCCACCACACCTTAGCCATGATTGTACTTTTTAACTGGAAACTTAAAATATGTTTTTATTATCCAGCATTTTGGCTGTAATCCAGCATTTTGGCTGTAATTGATCATTGCATTTTAAGAATGGGGATTATTTGGGACCATCAGATGGAATAATGTTGCACCGCTGGACTCACACATAATCAACCACAATTTGAGTCCTGGACTCGGCAGCTTCAAACTCAGCCGGGCACGTGTGCATGTGTGCCCAAGATCCCAAGAGGAGAATGGAGGAGAAGGGATTGTGGTGTGGCCATTCCCCCTGGGATTGTAATTGCCTGCACTCATGTTGCTGTCCTTCTCAGTCTGACTCACATGCTGTCCCTCCGTGGAACTCTGAAGGCCTTCTTGCCTTCCTCTCGTACTGCCACGTTCTTATTCCAGTGCACCTGTACTACTCACTCATTTTCACTGGTGTCACCCACAAGGTTATCAAGGTTCATCGAATATGTGAGTGTGATTCATGTTTTTTAGTAAGTCCATGGAACCTTTTCAAAGCAGTATAAAACAGTGAAAAATCAAGAACTACAAGTCTCTTCTTTTATAAAATATAATTTGAGACTTTTTGTAAACCAAATGTTAGATTTTAAAATAATCTGTAACCATCCTGTTTTGCAATTGATTGATTCTTCAACTGTTTTAAAGTCTGACAGTTGGGAAAATCTCCATGTACCATTTCTTCTGCATTGTGCCTGAAAAAGATTTAGCTGGTTATAAAATTCAGTAGTATACTTAACATGAAAATGTGATGAGTACTTAAACTATGGTATGTTTATTACTTTACATAAATCCTAAAATCAGAGGAATGGTTTACAACAAATTGCATCAGAGAAAGCGAGTGGTCAGATGTCTACCCAACTTTTCCTTACATTGGCAAATAATTTGATGGACACTTTTTTGATTTCAGAACTTGATAGTGATCTATTCAAGTTTTGGTGAATTTGCCTGTGTTCTCTGTAAATATCTACCCAAGCTTTCTGATATTTATTTTTAAAGAAAACAATTATATAACCTCAAGAAACAGATCAGCACATTAATTTCATGCTATGTTCTACTGATTTTAAAGGAAAGAAAAAGTAGAAGGTAGAGCTCAAGATATGAAAATACAACAACGTTTCATACTTTCAAATCAGGTCAGAAGCAGTTTTTCCAGACCATTTATGATAGACGCCAGTTTATTTTTCCCTTTAAAGATTTTCTTTGGTGTTTCATTTTGTTTAATAAGTAACCATTACTGATAAGAATTTCATTATAGGCAGTCTCATGCCTTATGCATTTCTGCTTGCTCTAATCTTAGCTTATACTGTTCCTCTAAGTATGAATTCCTGCCGGGGTCCAGCCTCGGCGTGGGTGGGTTATCTCGACGAAGGCGGCGAAGGTGAACAGAAGACAGAGGCCTCGATGCCTTTTTATGCACGTCCTTTGCCGGACACCCCTCAGAGGTGGCCCTCTGAGGAGTGACAACTGCTAGGAATTATTGTGCCTTTTTATTGAAAATGTATTACAAGTAAACGGGAGAGGGGCTAGTGTTTCAATTAATAGCTCATAAAGTTTTTAACAATAAAGAACATAGATTCTATTTAGGGTTGATTAAGGGTGGGTCTAGTGCAATTCAGGGTTTGATTAAGGGTGGGTCTAGTGCAGTTCCTCAATTGTAGGTGGGTCTCCATGGAATGCAGTTTCGGGAAAGCGGTTCCGGTAAGCAGAGATGATTATCGGCTGATGCGGTGCAGCAGCCATCTTGTGATTACTGGGAATGGTGCTGAGAAAAAAAAAATCTCAAGAATAGATATTAGTTTTTATGGATCTTAATAAAAAATGATACTTATACAGTTTTGTAGGGATCTATAACTTAATTTGAGGAATCCTAATATATTTATCTATTTCACTTGGAGAGGGCGAAAGTGTCCTGGGCCAGTTTTGGCCTAATCCTATTT
>NW_006160082.1:3153717-3183051 GCF_000334495.1 Tupaia belangeri chinensis | reverse complement strand
TGACTGTAGAAGTCGCCCATGTTTTTGTCCAGGGGGGGGGGGGGGGGGCGGCCACAACAGTAGTCTTGCCATCATGTTAATTCGACTGGAAGCGGAGCTCAAAGGTCGGGGGGCTCAGACAGATCCTGGGGCCTCGCCGGGTCGGACTCCTCCAAATTCCTATGATTATTAATTAATGGCTCTATAGGATGTTTTCAGATTATACTTAGAAATTTCTTCCCATAGATCCAAACGCTTATGATATATAAACTATAGTATGAGTATAGTTTGGGAGCAATTTTTAAAACTTATTTGGTGGGGACAGCAGGTAGCATGGTGGCTAAGGTGCTAGAGTCCCTCATGGCTGACCATGGTTCAAGCCCTGGACCCAGCAGCTTGAAAATCATGCCAGGCCATATGTACATGCATGCTCAAAATCTCAAGAGGAGACTGGAGGAGAAGGGATTACAGTATGGCCATCCCCTCCAGAGGGTGATTTTGCACTTTCTCTCATTTCTGATGAGCACACACATCCTATGGCAAAAAAATAAAATAAAATAAAAATAAAAATATAAAAATAAATAACACTAGTGTATTAGAAGTCATTTAACAGATAATATACTAGTAACTCAGAATTTAATGCCAGAATGATTTTGCATTGTGTTTGGGATAAGGTTAGAAAGCAGTAGGAAAGGAGGGACCAGCAGGTGGCATGGTGGCTAAGGCTCTGGACACTCCCACATGGCTGACCAGGGTTCAAGTCCTGAATCTGGTGGCTTGCTTTCTTACTTCCTCTCTCTCTCACTCTCACCCTCTGTCTCTCTCTGGTCAAATTAAAAAATAAATGAATGAATAAATAAAATGAAAAATAATTATTTTTTTAAAAAAAGAAAAAAAGCAGTAGGAAAGGAAATCGGTTGCTTTGCCTATTTTAGGCACTAGTCACAATATCTGTTTATGGGCCATAGGTAAATCAGACCTTGGGTTAGCTGACTTGGTAATTACTAGGAAAGGAGTTAAAATCAGTTTGATTCCTCTTGCTGTAAAAACTCTAAAAGTGTATAATTTTCAAATTAGTTTTTCAAATAATACGATTTAATGATAAAGAAGATAGGCCTGGCCTAGGTTAGAATCTGTGAGACTCTGTATCTCAGTTTCTTCATCTGTCAAACAGGGGTAATAATTGTACCACTGCCCAGCAGTTGAGGTGAGGGTTAAATGTTATACACGTAAATTAACTAAGACAGTGCCTTGCACATTGTAAGCGCCCTATACATATTAGTAGCAGTGATAGAAGTTCTTGTTACTCCTCTTTATCCCACTCAATATCAGTTCTTGTTATTCCTTTTCATTCCACTCAATATCAAGAACAGCACCTTGCACCCAGGAAGTACTTGGCTTTTTCCTTACTCAGTGCGTTCATCTTCCTTTGTCACCCCTGCCTCCCATGAGTTTGTAGAACAGATATAGCTGGCTAGATCCTAGCCATTTTCACCTTGATTTCTGTAACTTGCATGTAATTTTTCCTCTGCTTAATAAAAATGCCTTTGAGTTTTGTAAAGGATGTATTAGTGTCCATAAAGGCCGAAATCTTGGGCAAAGCTTCTTGGGCTATAAAAATAAAATACTGTCGGGATCAGGAGTTAGCATAATGGCTATGTCGCTGGACTCCCATGTTAGTTGACTGCGGTTCGCATCCTGGACCCGGTGGCTTAAAACTCATGCCAGGCACGTGTGCGTGCGTGCCCAAGATCCCGAGAGGAGAATGGAGGAAAAGGGATTGCGGTGTGGCCATCCCCCCTGGGGGGTGATTTCTCGCTTTCTTTCTCTCTGTCTCTGTCTGTCTGTCTGGCGAGCACATGCATCCTATAGCAAAAACCTCTCCAAAAAAAAGAAAAAGAAATAAACAAATAAAATACTGTCTATGTTTCTAAACTTTCTGGATATCCTGTAGAAATGGTTTTCCTGAAGGTAAGCAAAAAACAAATGGAACAGGACAGTGGACTGGCCCTGTGGCCAAGTGGTTAAGGGAGCCAGATCTCACATGGCTGACTATGGTTTGAATCCTGACACTGGAAGCTTGAAAAACTAAAAACATGCCAGGCACATATGTATGTGTACCCAGAATCCTAACAATATGGAAAAATGGATAAGGGATTGTGGCATAACCACAGCCCTCTAGGGGGTCCTTTTCCCCTCTTTCTTTGTGTCACTCTAGTGAGTACAGTACCCTCTGGCAATATAAAAAGAAAAAGGAAAAAAGAAAGAAATGGAACAGACCAGGACCAGCAGGTGGCACAGTGGTTAAGGGTTCTGGACTCCCACATAGCTAACTGTGGTTCGAGTCCTGGATCTGGTGGCTTGCTTTCTCACTTTCCCTTGCTCACTCGCTCTTTCTCTCCCCCACCTTTTTCTCTCTTTCTCTGTCCCTCTCTGATCAAAAAAGAAAGAAAGAAAGAAAGAAAAAAACAGGCCAAAGTGCCTCCTTTTTCAAAGCTTTACCCACTAACTCCTATGAAGAGAAGTTGAGAAACCTAGTTAATGTTAATGAAATAACTGTTACTTAACCTTACATAAATTATCAGCTACTTAAATCAGGTTCCCATACATTACGAGAGGTTCTTTTTTATTCCTTCAAAGCCTTAAAGTCAGAGAAATGGCTTACCATGAAACCTTCAATAACGACAGGATTGAAAAATAAGAATGATACCACCAACAGTGGTTGATAAAGGCATTGGTACTCACAACTCATGTGGAAACTTTCATATAAAACAGAGATTGGGCCCAGCTGCAGTGGCCCAGCGGTAGCACAAGGCTCTGCAGTTCTGGAAGCTGCGTGGAAGATCAGGGTTTGTTTTCCAGGTGGACTTTACACACTGGCGTGTGCATGCCTGTGGTCCTGGCTGTCTAAATGGCTGGGCAAGAACTGCAATGTGAGACTCGTTTCTCCACCAAAACAAAAAATGGAGATCTACCTGTAGATCTTCATACAGAAGTTAAAAACCCCACATGTGATATCTATTATTTTTTTAGTTTCAGAAAGGAAGTGTATATTACTTACATTTTGATATCTAATTCAAATACTTGAATAGAATTTCATATCGAAGGGACTAGCATATGGCGTAGTAGCTATGTCACTGGACTCCCACATGGCCAGACAGTATTTGATCCCAGACAGTGGCTTCAGAATCATGCCAGGTGTGTGTGTGCATGTCCAAGATCCCAGGAGGAAAACAGAGTAGTGATTGTGGTGTGGCCATCCCCCCTGGGGAGTGATTTCTCACTTTCTGTCTCTGTCTCTTTCTCTCTTGTGAGTGCACATGCCCTATAGCAAAAATCTCAAAAAATTTGTATCAAAACTGTTGTTTTCAGGAACATATTAATTAATTTAACTTAATTAATTTAATTAATTAAGTTTAATTAATTAAACTCCCGAGGAAACCATTTTTTAATGTATAATGTGAAAGTCCTAATTGTATGAATTTGTCATGCTGTTTGTGACTGTCAGTGTTCTTAGCCCTCAGGGGAACCACAAGACAAGGATGTGCTAATAGAGGAAGTGAATGGATTTCCATCCTTTCCAAGGTCACTAGTACCTTCTTCAGAGATACTGCACCTCAGTCTGCCGAAGTCTGAGAAAGTGCTCGCGAACGGTGCTGAGAAGAACAGTTCGTCTCTGTCCAGCGTGGAATACGCAGCACCCAGGCCCAGGAGACTATGCTCTGGAACCATGTATGGCAGAAGGCCCGGCACCACATGCCCGAATTCCCACCGGTTTCAGTTAGTCATTTCAAAAGCACCAAGTGGAGATCTTTTGGATAAACATTCTGCACTCTTTTCTAACAAACAGTTACCGTTCACTCCGCGCACTTTAAAAACTGAAGCTAAATCTTTCCTGTCACAGTATCGCTATTACACACCTGCGAAAAGAAAAAAGGATTTTACAGATCAACGGACTGAAGCTGAAACCCAGACTGAATTAAGCAGGTATAGCACATCAGTAACTAGTGGTAAACCCCTCAGGAAATTAAATGAAAATAAAGTAACTAGGTAATGATCCTTTTGTCTGTTATATTCCTAATATGCCAGACTTAGTGTCTGATCGTGCCCTTTTAGTTGAAGTGAGATTGATGTGACTTTGCCTTTTCTTTATATAAATAGATTATCAGGGTAATTGTTAAAAATAGCTATCAAGTTCTTGGAGATATGAAGGTTACATATTTTAATCTATTATTTTAGACATGATTCTAGAACTTCTGTTTGTTTTTAAATATACATTCAGAGGATTATTAAAATGTTATGAGACAGTGTTTGTATAAGTATGCGTATTGATTTGTGTCAGGACAGCAGGTGGCATGGTAGTTAAGGTGCTAGATTCTCACATTGCCAACTGCGGTTCGAGTCCCAGACCCAGTAGCTTAAATATCATACCAGGCATATGTGTCCAAAATCCTGAGAGGAGACTGGAAGAGAAGGGATTGTGGCATGCCCATCCCCCCAGGCGGGTGATTTCTCACACTCCCTCTCAACTGTCTTTCTTGGTCTCCAACAAGCAAATACACCCTGTGGCAAAAACCTAAAAACAAAAAATAAAAAGAGCTTGTCACATGGGAGAAATGAGAAAAGCAAGTATATCATATCCTTTCATCTTATTAAAAGGTAATAGTATTTTTTTTCTCTAGTCTCTGAAATTTGGCTGCTATTCAAGAAAGGAAAAAAAGCAATTTACATAAGCCAAACCGTATTTATTTCACACTTATATAATTAGAAATGACATATTTTATAAGAATAGTTGGATCTTATTGTCTTATGTTTGAGTTTATTTTTTTCTAAGCAGTAAAGTTTATTTCCATGTTTTTACATTTTGAAGGATTAATAATCATTTCTTTTAAAATATCACAGCTTTAAATCTGATTTTGGAACAGCTGAGATTAAGAACTTGACAGATTCAGAAGTAAATGGAATACAGGTAATTAATATGGCATCTCATGTGGCCACATTCGAATCACAGATACTTTTTTTTTAACTTAGCCTCTTTTTTTTTATTTATTTTTATTTATTTTAATTTGACCAGAGAGGGACAGAGTGAGAGAGAGAGAGAGAAAGCAAGTCACCAGGTCTGGGATTTGAACCGCAGTCACTGGGAGTCCAGTCCCTTAACCACCATGCCACATGCTGGCCCCTGAATCACAGATACTTTAATGTAAATGGAATATATATATATAGCTTTTGGGACTGTGAAGATTACTTGGTGTGGCAACTTAAAACAAACCTAGGTTTGTTACAACCAGCACACAGAAGTCTTGCATGTTTACAAATGTATCTCTTTCTCAAAGGCCAGGTGGACCCTGCCAAATCTGGAAAGTAGTTGTTATTAGCATCTTTTTCAGATGGTTGTTTGGCTGGTTGGCTGACTGGATGGATGGATGTTTGAATAAAATACCTCGTGTGTTGTTTTCCAAGGTACAGATTTAGATTATTAAAGGAGCTAGGAAAATTATGCAGAAGTTATTTGAGTTTTTAATGCCTATATTTTTGGTGAAGAATTGCTACCAATTATATTACTGGAAATTATATACTTTATGAGAGTAAATGGCTATCATTCACTCATTTTTGCCTTCACTTTTCGTAGGTCATAATGCTCTTGATTACATTGTTTATATTTTGAATACTTTGAAGCAAATTAAAGATTTAGTCTTCTTATTACATCCACAGGTATCTAGTTGCGTGACATATAATACCAAAGAAATAGTACCTTTACCTTTAGAAGACCATGGCTTAACGTGGGATGAGCTTAAAGAAGGTACTCTTCAGCTTTCCTCCCCAAGGTAAACAGCCTACATGAGACGTCATTTCAGCTGTTAATCTGATTGCTTTCCTGTATAACAGACATTTAGTATTTGCAGCATAGTACTTAATTTAATAGTAACATTTTAATAAATGTAATAAAATAAAAATTAATAGGGCCAGCAGTAGCATGGAAGTTAAGGCACTGGATTCCACACTGGTCAGTTGTACGGTTCGAGTCCTAGACCAGGTGACTTGCATGCCCAAAATTCTGAGAGAAAGGGGCAAAGAGACTGCAGCATGGCCATCCGCTGTGTTGGGGGTGATTTTCCCACACACCCCCACCCATCCCTCTCTCTCTTTGTCTCTCTTTGGCAAGCACACACACCCTGTGGCATGCTATTTAAAAGCTAAATAAATAAATAAAAAGTATAACATTTAAAAATAATAATAAATTAAAAATAAAAAATAAGGGGGCCTGGCGGGTGGCCTGGTGATTAAGGGTGCTAAACTCCCACATGGCTGACTACAGTTCGAGTCCCAGACCTGGTGGCTTGCTTTCTTGCTTTCTTTCTCTCTCTCTCTGTCACTCTGTTCCTCTCTAGTCAAATTAAAATAAAGTTAAATAAAATAATTATTTTAGAAAAACTAATAAATAGTATTTTATAAAATAGTACTTATATGCTCTAATCTGTTTTGATGTTACACGATTCAGTTGGCACTGTTAGTTTTTCTTAGGAATTTTACAAAGTTAGGTGCTCAGTAAAAGTTCAGCCAATTCTTTACTGAAGGGAAAGGGGACATCGGCTTGCATTATTTGTCCATGCCATTTATGACGAAAGGGCTTTTTCCCAGACAAGGCTTCTGGTAGTGATACTAAGCAGCATCTGTGTAACAGTAGAACTAAAGAGCCTCACCATGCAAGGGATCACATTTTGTGATTTTCCAGTATTCACTATATGCTAAAGCTTGACCTGTCCAAGCTATGTGGAAGCACTCTTTTTTTGTTTTGTTTTGTTTTGTTTTGTTTTCTAAAGAGATTTTTGCTATAGTACACTCTCCGAAGAGACAGAGAGAGAGACAGAGAGACAGAAAGCAAGAAATCATTCCCTGGGAAAATGGCCATGCTGCAGTCCCATCTCCTCCATTCTCTTCTTGGGATTTTGGGCACACACACACATCCTGCATGAATATAAGCTGCCAGGTTCAGAACTCGAACCACGGTTGACCACATGGAAGTCCAGTGACTTAACCATTATGTAATCTGCTGGTCCTGGGAGCACTCTTTTTTTTTTTTTCTTTTTAAGAGATTTTTGCTATAGGGTGCATGCAGTCACCGAAGAGACAGACACAGAGAGATAGAAAGCAAGAAATCACTAAGTCCGGACTCAAACCACAGTCAACTACTTGGGAGTTCAGCAAAATAACTGTTACACCATGTGCTGGTCCCCCAGAAGCACTCTTAAAAAGCTCCTTCTTGGGCCAGCAGGTGGCGTGGTGGTAAGGTGCTGGACTGCCACATGACTGACCATGGATCAAGTCCCAGACCTGGAGGCCTGCTTTCTCATTTTCCCTCTCTCTCCCTCTCTGTCTCGTTGATGAATTAAAATAATGATAATAATAATTAATAAAAATTAAACAATTTTTTTTTTTTAATGAAAAAGCTACTCCTCTGGGCCAGATGGTGGCATAGCTATTACTGTGTATGCTCATGAACCAGCACTGGCTGTGTCTGGGATTATCTCTTAGAACAGGGACCCTGTTGCTGTCTCTCATCTTTCTGTCTGTCCCTTTTAGGGACCAGCAGTTGGTGTAATGGCTATGTCGCTGGATTCCCATGTAGTCAACTACAGTTTGAGTCCCGGACTCGGTGGCTTAAACTCAATGCTGGGCTTGTGTGCATGTGTGCCCAAGATCCTGAGAGGAGAATGGAGGAGAAGGGATTGCCATGTGGCAATCCCCCTGGGGGGTGATTTCTCACTTTCTGTCTCTCTGTCTCTCTCTGTCTGTCTGGTGAGCATGTACGCCCTATAGCAAAAACCTCTCCATAAATAAATAAACAAACTTTTTTTAAAAGCTACTCATCATGTTTGGTATTCTGGAACACTACACCTAAATGAAAATGATAGATTAGCAGGCGGTAGAGAACCTAAAGGTTAGCTTCAATAGTTTCAGTTGTCAGATATAGTTCCAGTGTCAGAGATTGGATATGAGGTGAAGGTGGTGGGAAAAAAGGAGGGAACAGATTTTAAGACACAAGAATGGGATGTTACATAGCAGACCAGAAGGAAAGCACACAGTCTCCTCTGGCCCAGCTTCTCCCTCAAGCCTTTGCCAGAGATATCTGACCTGCTAAGGTGACAGGGAGTTCATTGTTAACCTTTCTTGTCCTTGAAATTCATGGTGCTTCAGTCATATAACTTAATATTTATAAACTGCTCTGGAGCCAGTTACCATTGAATAAAAAGAATAACCTATAGAAAGGAACATGTATCTTTTCTAGTAGTTTCTATCTAAACACAGTAAAGTAAAATATTATAATAGACTATACCTGGGTAAAAGGCTTGGAATTAATTAACAGTGACATAACTGAATAATGACAAAATGTATCATAATGAGCAGCTTAATAAAAATTTCCTAGGGAAAGCTATATTTCCAACATTATTTTTATGGTAACCTTAATCAAACTGTCAGTTTATACTAGGAAAGTGTCCTAATGTAGTTTTACATGTAATTGTGAACTTGTAATTAGAAGACTAGTTTAAAAACCTGTCATTGGGAACCAGCAGTTAGCTTAATGGCTATGTCGCTGGATTCCCATGTAGTCGACCGCAGTTCGCATCCCGGACCCGGTGGCTTAAAACTCACGCCGGGCGCGTGTGCGTGCGTGCCCAAGATCCCGAGAGGAGAATGGAGGAGAAGAGATTGCGGCATGACCATCCTTCTTGGGGGGTGATTTCTCGCTTTCTGTCTCTGTGTCTCTCTCTGTCTGTCTGGCGAGCGCACGTGCCCTATAGCGAAAACCTAAAAAAAAAAAAAAAAACCTGTCATTGCTGTTTACTAACATTAACCTTGGAAAGTTACTTAGCCTTTCTGACACTTGATGAACTCATTAGTAAATGGGAAAAAATAAATACTATATCTGACTGGGTCGTTTTGATTGAATTAGATAATGGATATGAAAATGCTTTTAAAATTCCAAAACTGCCGGAGACCAACCTCGGAGTGGGTGGGTTATCTTGACGGAGGTGGCGAAGGTGAACAGAAGACAGAGGCCTCGATGCCTTTTCATGCACGTCCTTTGCCGGACACCCCTCAGAGATCGCTCTCTGAGGAGTGACAACTGCTAGGAATCATCGTGCCTTTTTATTGAAAATGTGATACATGCAAGTAAATGGGTGAGGGGCAGTAAAAGATTTACTCTAAGGAACAGGGTATACAAAGCATGGAAGCAATAATTATAAAACATGCTGTTTGTCTTGTTAGCTCAGGTAAAGTCAATCACAGTTCTCAGGATGAGGAAGTCCATTTGTCTGCTGTATCTTCTTCTTGGATCTTGATTACTGGGAAGAGTCTTTTGAAGAGGGGGCTTGCAGGATGTTTGACAACTTCAGTCCCGGGCCAGGGCGATAACGTTGCTGGTTACAATGACCTAGATGGAAATCTTGTCTTGCTAAGTAAAGACACAGTTAATATATGGACTATCTATACATTACAACAATAGAGGATGAGTCTATGATCTTATATGGGAAAGGAAGATGATCTTGTAGCTCCGGAGACAACACAGGATGTTTTATTAGCAGTTTTTCATAGTCAACAGCACATAGATGAGAAACTCTTTGTAGTTGAAAGCTACCTGTTGCTTTAGATAAGAACTCCCAGCTAAAATGGTTAATCTTTCTGTGGAGCCCTCAGCTTTGTCTGCTGAGTCTGTCAATTAGTGAGTTCTTTTGTTTTATCTCTGGGTGAATGTGCTGACTTTGCCTAGCATGAGCTAACTTTGGCCTGTAGCTTTAACAAGGGTATGTACGTAAAACTAGCCTTAAACTAACTTAGTTTTCATATGCTACTGATGCTACTTTGGCTAATACTATTTTGACCTAACAAATGTTAGTTCTGGCTTAGACAGACAAGTGGGGGAGTCTCAAACTTCTCGCCCTCTTCTTAGGGAACCACATTCCTACAAGATCACTAATTGGCTTTATTGTAATGGTTGGGGGTGATATCTTACTCTTGCAGGGTACCGTAATAACAGTAAAACTCACGGCAGAGAAATTAACTATAGGCCAGTAAAACGACACAAGGAGAGTTAGTAAACCGCTGGCCTTGTCTCGCCATTTCTTCCCAGCCCAGGCCATGGGAGAAAGCCTCTTTACCAGTTTGTGTTGTCTGCATGGCCCCGTCACAAAACATATTATTACAACATAGAACGTTGTTGAACACCTGTGTTATGGCGCCATCGTTTTGCTCATATATTTCAACTTTCTTTTCTAGGACAGTACGTCATTCTTCCCTGCAGTCTCCATCAGGAAGTAAACTCTACTCTGAGTAAGATCTTTTTGACGTCTTCATTTTATTTCGTGGGGCTCAAGAATTAAAAATCACAGAAGCTATTGTTAAATAAGCCAGAATTAAACACTAATCTCTCTTACACAGAAGCCATTGTTAAATAAGCCAGAATTAAACACTAATCTCTCTTACAACCAGCTTTAAGGTATCATTTGTATAATACATACTAAATTTGTGAAAATGATGACAGTTTTTTGGAATCAATCACTTCATTTTGCATCTCCAGGAAAAATTCATCTTAGCTCATAATACGTTTTTAAAAAATAACTAGTACCCATAGTTCTGTTTTTGTTTTTGTTTTTTTAAGTAAAACAAAGTAATATAGTAATGAATAACAAAGAAGAGCTTTAGAGAAGTGCAGAATTTCGGTAAACCTATAGGACCCTTCCTGTAGGTTTCTAACCTCACCAAATCTTGGCAGGTACTATACATTTAGGTTTTAATTAAGTTACTTTTTTTCAGAGAAATAACTTATTTATACATTTTCACTTATTCCCAAACTTTCTGCTATTTGACCTTTGAAAGTGTAACTTTTCTGGGAACCGCCATCTTCCAGTAATTAAAATGTCGAACACAAAGAGGAGAGGTACCCCATACATGTTTTCTAGGCCTTTTAGAAGCAGGGAGTGGTACCTTTGGCAACATACATGTGAATCTACAAGGAAGGTGATATTGTAGACATTGAGGAAGTGGGTGCTATTCAAAAAGGAATGCCCCACAAATGTTACCATGGCAAAACTGGAAGAGTCTCTAGTGTTACCCAACATGCTGCTATCATTGTTATAAGCAAACAAGTTAAGGGCAAGATTCTTGCCAAGAGAATTGATGTGTGTATTGAGCATATTAAACATCCTAAGAGCAGATAGCGTCCTAAAACGTGTGAAGGAAAATGATCAGAAAAAGAAGAAAGCCAAAGATTCTGGGTTCAACCAAAGCGCCAGCCTGCTCCACCCAGAGAAGCACACCTTGTGAGAACCAATGGAAAGGAGCCTGAGCTTCTGGAACCGATTCCCTATGAATTCATGGCATGATGGGTGTTAAAAATAAACTATGGTCTATAAAAATGTTTTCCTTAATTAAGTAGAATTATGTTCCCTCCCCAAAGCTAATTTTAATTGTGCTCTAATTCATTTTCTGATATTTTTATTTGAATTTAGTATTTACCTGAAAGATGTTAAGTGGCTTATTATGCAACAAATAAAACTCAGTTGGTTCGAAAAAAAAAGTATAACTTTTTTGAATGTATAACATTTTATAAAACATTTAAATTTATTATCTGATTTGCATAACTCCTCTCTCTAGATTTGCTTGTTTAGTAATTGGGTAGTTACTTACTATTTACATTTTCTATTCACTGATTTCAGCTCATTAAAATCAAATTTACAATATTATCCTAATAGGATATATCCTATATTCTTGTAACATTGCTAAAATATAATTATCTCATTGGATCGTATAATAAAGAAATGTGTCCAAGTAATTAAAAGTTACCACTAAACTTATATTCAAATATTTTCCTATTAATTTTTTTATCCTCTCCAAACATTTTGAGAAAGTACGTTTTTCTGTTTAGTGAATTTCCTAACCTTCTGTTCAGTGAATAACCTAGTAAGATGTTGTCCTAGGAGTAGGAGAGGACTTCATAGTAGAAGCACCTCCTTCTCTGGACAACTTCCTTTTTTCTTCCTGTGAGTGCCTCATGAGGGCTCACGTCTGAGCTGGGGGAAGGGTCCATATCTGAGCTGTCGAACGTGGTGAGGGCTCACATCTGACCTACCGAATGTGGTGAGGGCTCACATCTGAGCTACCGAATGTGGTGAGGGCTCACATCTGAGCTACCGAATGTGGTGAGGGCTCACATCTGTGCTGCCGAACGTGGTGAGGGCTCACGTCTGTGCTGCTGAACATGGTGAGGGCTCACGTCTGTGCTGCTGATCAGCTCCTATCTGAGCTGACAAATATGAGTAGGAGCCAGAAAAGATTTGAAGCCCTCGTTGGAAGCTCTTGCTCCCAAATGTCTCACATGTGCTTGTCCTTTACCTTTGGTTTCTCCTTTCATTTTGCTTTATTCTGTTTATTCTTTATTGCTTGGATGCTGTAGACAGCTTTAAAATTTCACTCTGTTGGGTAATATTTTCTCATTTTAGTAAGTATTTATCTTTGCATATTGAAAAAGTGGACATATGTTTCATAACATTCCCCTTAATAATATGATATATAAGTACAGTTGTAATAGGAGATATGTGTGTGTGTGTGTGTGTGTATTGTGTATTAAATGCTCATGTTTTCAGAATAAATAAGCAGTCATTTTTATGCTATGTATTGCCTTGCCTTCACAGTGAAGAAGAATTACTATATCTGAGTTTCATTGAAGATATAACAGATGAAATTTTGAAACTTGGCTTATTTTCAAACAGGTTAGATATTTAACATTTTGCTTTGGCAATTGATGTACATTAAATAGTGCTCATATGGTTTTAATTTTTTAATATTATTTCTACATATTAGGAAATGAAAATTTATATTGTTTTTTTGGGATCCTATTCATATAATTGACAAGTTGTAAAGAAATTTTAATTCATATGCTAAGGTAAGTTCACAGTTTGGGGAACTTATAGAAAAGAATAAAGACTTTGGGACCAGCAGGTGGCATAATGGTTACATGACTGGACTCCCACATAGTCGACTGTGGTTGAGCCCTGGACCCTGAAGCTTAAAACTCACGCCAGGTGTGTATGCGTGCATGCCCAAAATCCTGAGAGGAGATGGAAGAAGAAGGGATTGCAACGCAGCCATCCCCACCAATGGGTGATTTCTTGCTTTCTGTTTCTCTGTCTCTCCAGTGAGCACATGAACTCTATAGCCAAAAAAAAAGCTCTTTTTTTTTTGAGAGGTTTATTTTTGCTATAGGGCACAGGCGCTCACCGGAAAGACAGAGAAACAGAGACAGAAAGCGAGAAATCTCCCCCTGGGGGGATGGCCACACCACAATCCCTTCTCCTCCACTCTCTTCTTGGGATCTTGAGCACACACACACATGCACCTGGCGTGATTTCAAACCACCACCAGGTCCAGGACTCGAACCACAGTTGACTACATGGGAGTCCAGCGACATAGTCATTACGCTAACTGCTGGTCCCAAAAAAAGCTCTTAAAAAAGGGAAAAGAATAAAGATTTTATTCATTTAAATATTATTATATCTCTTAGTTATAACAAACTAGCGAAATAAATTTTTGCTTTTATTTGCCAGTCTCCACAATTGTTTTACTATCTGAAACCAGGAGAATAAAAGCAATTTTTTGTTAGTAGTGTTATATCTAATAAAGTGAGGACAACTTAGAAACTAGGTTTGCATACATAAGTGAAATGGAAAGTTTGCAAAACCAAATTAGATATTGGACATCTTAAGAAAACTATGTGTTGAGACCAGCAGTTAGTGTAATGGCTATGTCACTGGACTCCCATGTAGTCAACCGTGGTTCAAGTCGCAGACCTGGTGACTTAAACTCAACGCTGGGCGTGTGTGTGTGTGTGTGTGCCCAAGATCCTGAGAGGAGAAAGGAGGAGAAGGAATTACAGTGTGGCCATCCACCCTGGGGGGTGATTTCTCACTTTCTGTCTCTCTCTCTTTCTGGTGAGCGCACATGCCCTATAGCAAAAACCTCTCCAAAAAAAAAAAAAAAAGAAAGAAAACTAAGTGACCCGAATCTACTTTGAATATCTGTGTTTCATAAATTCATTGGTCATGAGGCTCTCCGTTGTGTCACATAGTGTTGGACCTAGTTATGTATACTGCATGCTTTCTCTGTCGTAATATGCCAAATACAGACATTCCTAATTACTTTTTTGTTTTTAATGTTTATATTTAGTTATTTTTAGTTTGCATACGGCAGAGTGTGCTTGCCAGAGAAAGAGAGAGAAAGGGAGAAAACAACCCCATAGGGGATGGCCATCCCACAATTTCTT
Organism: Tupaia belangeri chinensis; assembly: GCF_000334495.1. Lineage (NCBI taxonomy): Eukaryota > Metazoa > Chordata > Mammalia > Scandentia > Tupaiidae > Tupaia > Tupaia belangeri. The sequence continues at coordinate 3,168,749 of NW_006160082.1, read as the reverse complement.
CTCCTCCACTCTTCTTGGGATTTTGGGCATGAATATGCACACATGTTTTTCAAGGTGCTGGGTCCAGGACTTGAATTATTCAGTCAGCCATGTAGGATCCAGCCATCTTAACCACCATGCCATCATACTGCCCCCTGATTACTTGTTTCTATTCTCCACTAAGTCAGTGTTTGTTTTTTAATTTAAGCAAATATTTTTATTATGGGTATAAAAAGGTATATCAAAAAGATGTAAACTTTTTGGCAATAATTATGTTTACTTCTTTCATTAAAAAACAATTGGTTAAAAAGGTTTGCATAATGTGTATGGAGTTTCAGATTTGTCAGATGAAAAAGAAAAGTTTTGGAGATCTCTTTCATAGCAATGTGAATTTACTTAACACTACTGAACCGTACACTTAAAAAATGATTAAGATAATAAATTTTGGTATGTTTTTTTCCGTAGCAACAAAAACTTTATATACAAAACTCATGTGTATTTATGCTTAAATTTTTATATATTTTTTAAAGAATTATTTTATTTAACTTCATTTATTTGAATTTGACCAGAGAGGGACAGTGAGAGAGAAAAAGAGGGAAAGTGAGAAAGCAAGTCACCAGGTTCGAAACTCAAACTGCTATTGGTTATGTGGGAGTTCAGCGCCCTTAACCACCACACTACGCCCCAAATTTTTATATTTTTGTAAAATATATTTTTCTCTTAAGACTACGAGGGTATTAGGGCCAGCAGGTCATGGTGGTTGAGATCCTGGACTCTCACATGACTGACCGCAGTTCAAGTTCCAGGCCTGGTAACTTGCTCTCTCACTTTCCCCCTCTGTCTCTCTGGTGATAGCATATGTCCTATAGCAAATTTTAAAATAATAATAAATAAATAAATCTTTTCTTTAAAAAGACTATAAATAGATTGCATCATTTTTAATACTAGCACCTAGAAATGCAGTCAACCAAAATGGTGAAGTATAGGCGTAATCCAATAAATCGTAGAATATTTAAGAGTGAGTTCTATTTAGCAATTAAAATTATTTTAAAAGTAAATTTACTGATATAGAAATATGTTCAAAATATATATAGTTGATTATAAAAAATGAATTAGGTATCCAAACAGTATGTCTTTTTTTAATTCCAGTTTTGGTAAAGAAATGTATATGCATAGGAAAATGCCTAGAAGTGAATATTCCAAAGTGTTGACAGTAGTTATAAAAAGTAGAATACAGATTTCTTTTATTTTTTATTTGCCAGAGGGTGTGTATACTCACCAGAGAGAGAAACAGAGAGGCAGAGAAAGAGGTAGAGGGAGAAAGCAGCCCCCAATGGGGCATAGTCATGTTACCATCCCTTCTCTTCCATTTCTTTACCCTGTTGGAATTTGGGGTACACATGTAGTTGCTCTCAACATGTTGTTCAAATCACCATGGCCAGGACTCAAAATCTGGTGATCCTTGTGGGATTCAGCTTTCTTAACCACTAGGCTACAGGTCTGGCCTCTGGTTGTTTTTTAAGAACCTTATTGGGGCCAGCAGATGACATAATAGTTACATTGCTGGACTCCCGCATAGTCAACTGCGGTTCAAGTCCTGGATGTGGCGGCTTAAAACTCAAGCCGGGTGTGTGTGTGTGTGTGTGTGTGTGTGTGTGTGTGTGTGTATGCCCCAAACCCCAAGGGGATAATGGAGGAGAAGGGATTGTTATGTGGTTCCACCCTGGGAGGTGATTTTTCACTTTCTGTCTCTGGTAAGTGCATGTGCCATATAGAAAAAAAATCTCTCTTAAAAAAAAAATATATATATGCATTCATGTGATCAAGAGATGACCATGGTATAGTGGAAAGAATAAATTCTCTGGAGCATGTGTGCACACCCAAAATCCCAAGAGAGGAATGGAAGAGAAGGGATGTCATCATGGCTATTCTGTCTTTCTTGCTTTCCCTCTCTCTCTTTGTCTCTGTCTCTCTCCAGTTAGAACACATGCCCTATAGCAAAAATTAAATATATATATATATATAAATATATATGTTTGTTTTATATGTTTATATATATTTTCCCTCCCAAACCTCTAGTAGTTTGGGAATTACATAGCTATTGTTTATTTATTTGGTTTTCTGATTTTGAGACATTAACATTTTTATCATTTGTAGGTTTTTAGAACGACTGTTTGAGCGACACATAAATCAAAATAAGCATCATTTGGAGGAGGTTTGTTTTTGCTTTGATCTTCATTAGAAAAATTCTAATGTAGAAATCATTTTAAAGTTTTTCTTTCCCCTCAAAGAATACATTAAAATATGTGCTTTTTGTTTTTCTTGAACTTTTTGTTGTGGGGAGTGGGTGGGGAAGTGGAAGGGAAAATATTAATCTGCTGAGATTAGTAGCAGTGCAGACAGTTAATTCAACTTGACTAATTTACTCAGCATAATTATTTTCATCTTTTTTTAATCCTAGGCAAAAATGCGTCACTTGCTGCATGTCCTGAAGGTAGATTTAGGCTGCACATCTGAGGAAAACTCAGCAAAGCTAAGTGATGCTGGTATGTTGAATTTCCTGGATTTTGAAGAGACTGGGAATACAGAACAAGATGAAGTTAAAAATGAGCATGAAGTAACAATTCAACAGGAACGTCAAGAATACCGAAAGGCTTTGGATATGTTATTATCTGCACCAAAGGATGAAAATGAGATACTCTCTTCACCAAATGAATTTTTCATGCCCATCTACAAGTCAAAGTATTCAGAAGGGGTTATAATTCAACAGGTGAATGATGAAACAAAGCTTGAACCCTCAATTTGGGATGAAAACAATCCAAGCATTTCAGACAGTGTAATAGACCAGGAAACATCTGTGAATGTCATTGAAGGTGACAGTGACACTGAAAAGGTTGAAACTTCTAATGCATTATGTTGTCTTAGCACATCACTAACCGAATCTGTTCAGTTGCCCAGTGAGAATGGTGACAGTAATCATGACTTGGAATTACCAGCTCTTAAAATCATGGACATGAGCATTAAGGACTGCCTTTTGGATGTTTGATCTTCACTAATAAATACCTCAAATGACCAGTAACTCAGTATACTTCTTTTTTTAATTATTATTTAGTAATATCTCTGTGTGAGTTTTCTGTTTTGCATAATAGGTTACCATAATTTTATCAACTTAAAACACTACACATTTATTACTTATCCCATAGTTGCTATGCATCGGGAATCTAAACACAGCCTAGTTGGGTCCTCTGCTCTGGGTCTCACCGATTATTGCTCACAAAGCGATAATCAAAGTAGTAGTCTGAACTAGACAAGAATCCACTTCCTCTTTTAGGCTGTTGGCAGAAGGCTTTTTCTTGTAGTAACTAACAGATCTGAAAGTTTCATTTTTCTGCTAGCCAATGTCCAGAGGCTGCCCACACTTGGCCCTTCCCTTAGGAAGGCTAAGAGGAGAACCAGAGAGACTGTTAGTAAGGTGCAGTTTTTTGGGTGTTTTTTTTTTAAAGAATTATTTTATTTTATTTTATTTATTCATTTATTTATTTTAATTTGACCAGAGAGAGACAGAGAAAGAGAAAGTGAGGAAGCAAGCCACCAGGTCCAGGACTTGAACCATGATTAGCCAAGTGGGAGTGTCCAGTGCCTTAACCACCATGCCACCTGCTGGTCCCACAAGGTGCAGTCTTAACATAATGTAACATAAATACAGGAGTGACTTTCCATCATCTTTGCCATGTTCTTTTGGTTAGAAGCAAGTCATAGGTCTCACCTATATGCAAGGAATGAGAATAGTATACAGGGGATGACTCCAGAAAGTGGAATTCACTGGGATTACCTGAGGATCTGTCAGCCTCAATTTATAAAGCTGCTTTTCAGGGGAATATATTTTACCCAAACCTAACTGGCTTTGTAGGCAATAGGAAAGTATATGATCTAGTATGGGTCTTGAAATATTATGTCTTATCTACAGTATCTTTAATTTTTTCCCTCACTTTCCTATAGTCTCAGAAGCCTCAATGGCTTTCTAATTATTCATGAGCTAGGGCAGTCTGTCAGCTGGGAATGAAGAGTTTATATGTAGTGACACACAGATGATCCATTTTACAAGAAGCTGACCATCACCACTGTGCTCAGGGTTCAGACTCAGAAACAGTCTTCAGAGAACAGTATGGTGGGGCTGACCACTCAACCCACTCACTCCCAATAAGTGGTGTACCAACACAACCTGTTGTCGTCCTTTCATGGTCCCACCTACCCCTCAGTATCATCTCTGAAATTCTTAACTCCTAACTCTCTAAGTAACTTTCCCATCTATTTGTCTTTGTCCTCTGTTCAGTTCTTGGACTCCATTTTTCCTCTGCTCCATGCTCTTTTTTTTCCTTCAGTCCCAGCCTCACTCATCCACAAACCCCTCATTTAATTATTCAGGTAGCTCCCTCAGACCTACCTTGGTTCACAATTTCCTTCCTTAGCTAGAGCTACCATCTTTCTTACGGCATTCTCAGTAACTGTTTTCTTGCTATTTATTCTCTACTCTCCTATTCAGGCCAAGCCCCAGGACTACTTCAATCTGCCCTGCTTTGACATGTCCAGTCTTCTCTATGCTTTAACCAGATACAGCTTTTTTCTGTAGGGGCGGGACCCATCCTAACTGTAATTGATAGTATGTTTTTGTTGTTGTTCTTATTCTCTAGTTTTCCTTTTATGAGGTTGGGGGCGGGGGGAGTTTTTAAAAGTTCATGGAAAATGTGTATTTTGAAAAAGTTATGCAAGAATTTCACATTTTTTTATGCCTAAATAAATTCATTATAACTTGTTTGAACAGGACCTAATTCAAAGTATTAAGAAGGACATGGCATCATATTCTAAAAGCTATCAGTGCAACATGAATTCTGTTAAGTTGAAGCAAGAACAAACATCAAATTTATGAAGATGGAAGGGGTGGAAGAATAGTGAGATTATGGATGCTATATAAAGAGTTTATGAGGATAGTACCTCAAAGAAATCAATAGTTACAAATACATAACTTGTTTTAAGAAAGGTCAAGGGTTGGCCCCATAGCCTAGTAGTTAATGGAACTGGATTCCATAAGGCCAGTTGTAGTTTAAATTCTGGCTCCAGTAGTTTGTAAAACACACCATGCACATATACGTCATCTCAAAATCCTTACACAATAGAGAAATAGAGGAGAAGGGATTGTAGTATGAACATGCCTTGTTGTAGATTGCTTTCTTCCTCACTTCTCTCTGGTGAATGCACATGCCCACTGGCTATAAAAATTAAAATTAAAAAAAAGGAAAAAATGGTGGATACGATGATGCCCACAAGCAACAGACCATCCACATCATTTCATGAGAAAAAAATTTAATCTTGCTCTTGCTGTAAAGGGGGCCAATGATTAACAACAGAATCAATAGCTAACACTATAGATGCCTCAACTGGTTTACCTTAGACAATTCTGACTGAAAAATTAAAGTTGAGCTAATTTCTGCTTGATTGGTACCAAAACTTGTACCCATTCAGGTATAGACAAGAGCAGAGATATCATTGGAAGTTTTTTAAAAGCGGGATCAAGATCCTGAAGTATTTCTTCAAAGCATAATAATAGGTTAACAGACATGGCTGTACCAGCATGATCCTGTCTGGTTTCGTGCCAGTACCTTGCTATTTTGGTTTTTATGGCATTATATTTTGAAATCAGGTAGTCAGATGCCCCTGACTTTATTCTTTTTGCACAATATTGCTTTGATAGTATGGGGTCATTTGTGATTCCAGACATTTTTTTTTACTATTTCTGTGAAGAATATCACTAGTATTTTGATAGGAATTGCTTTAAATTTGTAGATTACTTTGGATAATATTGACATTTTTGACTATGTTGACTTTTCCAATCCATGAACTGCTAGTTCTGATTTTCTATTATTTTGTTGAGAACTTTTACATCTATATTCATTAGAAATGTTGGATGGGACCAGCAGTTAGCGTAATGGCTATGTCGTTGGACTCCCACGTAGTCGACCGCAGTTTGCGTCCCAGACCCAGTGGCTTAAAAACTCACGCCGGGCACGTGTGCGTGTGTGCCCAAGATCCCGAGAGGAGAATGGAGGAGAAGGGATTGCAGCGTGGCCATCCCCCCTGGGGGGTGATTTCTCGCTTTCTGTCTCTCTCTCTCTGGCGAGCACACGTGCCCTATAGCAAAAACCTCTCAAAAAAAAAAAAATGTTGCTTTGCAATTTTCTTATTTTGTTGGTTCTTGTCTGCTTTTGGTATCAAGATGATGGTAGCTTCATAAAAGAGTTTGAGAGGATTTCCTACATTTGGATCTTTTGAAATGTTAATTGGTGTTAATTTTTCTTTAAAAAATTGTGTAGAATTCAAAAGTGAAGTCATTGGGATCTGGGCTCCTCTTATTGGGAGACTGTTTATTACAGATTCAATTGTATTATGTGTTATTGGTCTATTCAGGCTTTCTATCTCATCCTGATCCAATCGTATATTATACATACCCAAAAATTTGTACAACTCTTCTAGGTTTTCCAGCTTGTTGGCATATAGTTGCTCATAGTATTTCTTGTAATATTTCATATCTCTTGTAATATCCACTTTTTCTTTTCTAATTTATATCTAGGTCTTCTGTTTTTCTTAGTCTGGCTAGTAGTCTATTGATTTTGTTTGTTTCAAAAAAACAGCTTTTTCATTTTATCAGTTTTATTTTTTGTATTGTTCTTTTCTTTTCTACTTCATTTATTTTTGCTCTAATCTTTCCTATTTTCTTCTATTACTTTTTAGTTTAGTTTGATTTTCCTTTTCCTTGAGTTGTATTTACGTTATTGCCATCTTTCTCTTTTTCTCTGGTAAGCACCAATTATTATGAACTTCCTTTTCCATATTTTTTTACTATATCCCAAAGATTTGAGAGTGAATATTTTCATTATTATTGGCTTTAAGAAATTTTTAAATTTCATTAATTTCCTCAGGAATTTTGAAATTGTTCAGAAACTTGTTTTTAGTTTCCAGGTATTTATGTGATTTCAAAAGTTATTTTTGTTGTTCATATCAAGTTTATTTCCAGTGTAGTCAGAAAAGATGTTAGATATACTTTTAGTCTCTAAAATCTGTGCAGACTTAGTTTGTGCCCTATTTGTGGTCAATCTTAGAGAATGATTCATGTGCAACTAAGAAAACTGTATATTCGGTATTTGTTGGTCGATTGCTCTATGTGTCTGTCAGATCCATTTGGTTTATGGTATTGTTTAATTACAGCATCTCTTCAATCTTTGTCTAGATGATCTACCCAATGGTGAAAGTGAAGTGTTGAAATCTCCAACATTTGTTGTATTAGTCTGTTTCTCCCCTGAGGTCTAGTAGTCTTTATTTATTTAGATGCTATGGGGCCAGCAGATGGCATAGTGGTTATGTCACTGGACGCCCACATGGCTGACTACAGTTCAAGTCCTGGACCCAGTGCCTTGAAAATTATGCCAGGCACATGTATGTGCATGCCCAAGATCCCAGAAGGAGAATGGAGGAGAAGGGATTGTGGTATGGCCATCCCGCCAGGGGGGGTAATTTCTCACTTTCTCTCTCACTGTCTCTGTCTGTCTCTCTTCCTGGTGAGGACACGCACCTTATGGCAAAACCTCTTTAAAGAAAAAATCTAGATATGCATGCGTGCACACACACACGATGTGTTTCTTAAGCCATTAGATCTAGGAATCGAACCATGTAGTCGTCCATGTGGTATCCAGTGCCTTGCCTACCATACCACAGGGTGGCCTCTGACACTTTCTTTTGCATTGTCTATCCTGTTGTTGATGCTCTCTATAGAATGTTTTATTTCCTGTGTTGTATTCTTCATCTCTAGGATCTATTTGATTTTTTTTTTTAATTTTGGTATAGGGCATGTGTGCTCTCCAAAAAGACACAAAGATGGAGAGAGAGAGAGAGTGATAAATCACCCCTCAAAGGGGATTGCCACACTGCAATCCCTTCTCTTCTCAGGATTTTGGGCAGGTCTACATACATACCTGACATGATTTTCAATCTTCTGAGGCTGGTATTTGAACAGCATAGTCAGCCATAAGGGATCCAGCTGCCTTAACCATCATGCCACATGGCTGAACCTCTGGGTAGGTTCAGCCTACGTGGTGCTAGCAGGGGCAAGCAGGTGTTGAGACTCTAGGGGGAGTCTCTGCTTCATACCTTTTCTTCTCTATGCCCAGGTGTGGGGATTCCCAGCAACCTCCTCTCAATTAGCTGTTTCTCCCTCCCCTCTCCTCCCCACCCCTCCCCTCTCCTTCCACTGACAGGGAGATTAGGAGAGCTTCGCTGCAGGTGACAGAGGGAGCAGGGACCCGCCTCTAGAGCTTCATGTTGTGGGAGAAAGGTGATGCAGGCCTTCTAGTCAGTTGGGGAATGTCTGGTTTCCTCAGTGTCTCTTGTGGGGTGAGAGAGTGCACACATACACCAGGTTCTGTTCCTTGGAGCAGTCCTGCTGAGCTGGTCCATCTATATTCCAGAACGTGTTGCATAGCTTGGATGCCAAGGTCACAGCCCTACTGCTCAATCACTGTAAGCTCCCATGCAGGTCTGATGAGATTTCTGTGGGTCCTTAGGAAACTGAAGATTTGCAGGTTATTGGTTCTTAGTGCAGGTTTCACGTTAGCAGTTGCTCTGTTCTCAAAATGGTGTCACTCTTTACCTACTTGGGTCCTGGGAATTGGGGTTAACCAAGGGTTATCCATTGGGGTTATCCTTTCCAAGGGGCCAGCAGGTGGCATGGTGGTTAAGAGTGCTGGACTCTCACATGGCTGACTGCAGTTTGGGGTCTTGGGCACACATGCACACACACTCAGCGTGAGTTTTAAGCTGCTGGCCTCAAACTGTGGTCGACTATGTGGGAGTCCAGCAATGTAACCATTATGCTATCTGCTGGTCCTGGATTTTATAGATTTTTAAAAGTCTGTTCATTTGATATACCAGTCGTTTGACAGAAATTAACAAATACTGATCAAAACATGTATCTGGTGATAAGTCATTTTCAGAAATTTATAACAGTATGTCAGCCACACTGTTAGTAGTCTTGCAGTTAGGAGTTCAAACAATTACTCCTTTCTAGCTACCTGTTTATACTTCTAACTTTAAAGTATGTGGTTACTATCCCTTTCTTAACCCCTCCAAATATTGGAAAATGATTAAATTTATTCTGGTTGGGGCCAGTAGGTGCCATGGATCCCACAAGTCTAGACCTGGTGGCTTGAAAAACATGATGGGCACGTGTGCCTGCATGCCCAAAACCCTTAGAGGAGAATGGAGAAGGGATTGTGGTGTGGCCATCCCCCTGAGGGAGGCGATTTCTCACTTTCTCTCCCTCTGTGGTTCTCTCTCTCTCTCTGGCGAATGCACACACACCTAAAACTAAAATAGTAATAATAATAGGGACAACAGATGGTCTAATGGTTACATCATTGGACTCCCACATAGTGGTTTGAGTCCCAGACCTGGAGGCTTAAACTCACACCTGGCGCATGTGCATATGTGCCCATGATCCTGAGAGGAAAATGGAGAAGGGATTGCAGCCCAGCCATCCCCAACAGGGGGGTGATTTCTCACTGTCTGTCTCTGTCTCCAGTGAATGCACACACCCTATAGCAAAAATCTTTCTTTAAAAAAAATTCAGGTTTTTGGAAAATTAAGTATTTTAATTTCTTAATGTATGTGGATAATTTAAACATTTCTGGACATATGTACAGGGCAACCTTAACTTTACATGTGGCCTAGAGATACCCTTTACATTGTAATATTTGCCTCAGAACGGCTGCTCTGTCAGCTGAGTGGTGCGGACTTAAACTTCCTTCTTTCTTGACCCATCCCTTATCGCCATTTGAACCAGTGACAATACTAGGGAAGACACGCTAAGCTACAGGAAAGACAAGGCAATGTTCTTCCAATTCACCCCTGCTTCTCCTCATAGCCCATTTCCTAGTCTGCGTCCCTGCCTGCCCTAATCATTAAGTCCCATTCCCTTCCTTCCCCACACGCCACCAAAGCTTCTGCAACAAATGCTAGCATATTCACCCTGTGAAGTTTTCCCATGGAACTGACCCGTCTGATTTCAGTTGCTTTCTGAGTCTCCATCGCCACTGCCCGGCAGAAGCAGGGAGAAGTCATCGTCTGATCTCACCAGCAGGATGCAGAAAGGAAAAAACTTACCCCGTATCTTCTTGCAGTGCAGAATACAGAGATTAGGTTCTGTGCCACTGCTTTTCGGTCTTCTTGATTTAAATAAGCTTTGGGAGGACAAATCAAGAACGTTAGCATCCACTTAGAATATTGTTTGCCAGGAGAAATACTGCTATATTTCAGTTTCACATACAAATGAATTTTTAGAGCAAAGCTTTTATTTGGGAACTGGGTGAAACATATAGAAAACGATGCCACTTTTAACAATCCAAAGACTCCAGCAAGTGTTTTCTAAAATCCTCTGTATTTACCCATCCCCCAAACACACAGTTTAAACTGGACTTCCTGATTTTTTTCTCATTTTTCTGTAATGGTATATAATAAACCGAGCATTCATGTACAGGAATTTGAAAAACTCATGTTCTTTGAGCAGTATTTTCCAGACAAATTCTTAACAAAGCAATTCCTCTATTTTTGAAACATCTACCCCTAAGTTCGAAAAAAGAGTCTCTGTAATTTAGATTTTTAATAACCCTTAAGCTTTAGGGATAGTTTTCTTTCACTTGAAATCTTGTTGGGAAGCAAATTCCCCAAATTCACAAATTTGAATCCAGTTCCTTTAAAAAGTCTGATTTTAAAAATGATTTACAATACAGTTGGTTTAGTGGCCTGGTGGTTAAGGCAGATCCTATCTGGCCAATAGCACAGTTCAAATCCCAAACCAGGTGGCTTGAAAAAAACATGCTGTGCATATGTGTATGTGTGTCCAAAATCTGCCAAGACGGAGAAAGGGTTGCAATGTGACCGTGTCCCATTGGGAGAGTGCTTTCTCTGTCTCCCTCTCTGTCTCCCTGGCAAGTGCACGTGTCATCTGGCAAAATTAAAAAAAAAAAAAAATTTACAGTAAACCGTAATTTCTTTAGTAATTCCTGTCTTTTATTTGTTTATGTAAACCTCAAATAATAAACCTTCCCTTGATAAGTTGCAACTGACCTCCCCCAACTTTAATAAATTTTACTGTATGTAGTTACGTGCTATATATATTTAAATGTTCTTAGCACTGTGAGCATTAACACATTGACCCATTTGAAACGACTCGTTTCTTCTGAAGGTAAAAGCTCCGCAGAAAAGTCGTCCATGCCATGTTGTCATCACTCAGTCCCAGACCGCAGACTCCCCAATTCTTCAGTGTTTCTGGCGAGACACTGCTCTTTCGGAAAGTTTCTAAGGAAGCACAGGTCCCGTGTCTGTTTTAATCTTGCCAAAGGGATTTCAACACTAAATTCTAGGGCTTTCTGAATTGCTTCACAGTAGATGTTCCAGGAGAAAACTGTAATTAACAGTCCAGATGATATTCTTTTTTGTTTTTTTGGGGTTTTTTTGGAGAGGTTTTCGCTATAGGGCACGTGCGCTCACCAGACACAGAGAGAGAGACAGAGAGACAGAAAGCGAGAAATCACCCCCCAGGGGGGATGGTCACGCTGCAATCCCTTCTCCTCCGTTCTCCTCTCGGGATCTTCGGCACACACGCACACGCGCCCGGCATGGGTTTTAAGCCTCCGGGTCCGGGACGCGAACCACGGTCGACTACGTGGGAGTCCAGCAACATAGCCATTACGCTAACTGCTGGTTCCCCAGATGATATTCTAAAATCAACACTTTCTTTGCTCAAAACTATCAACTAGAATATTTCATCGAAAGACCTCACTGATCAGGAAAGCTGATGCCAGAGATGCCAAAACTTATCAGTGGGAAACACCGTTTATAGCCTACTCTTGGTGAAAAAGAATATTTTGGTAATTTTGATGGTAAATTAATAATTACCAAGGAACTAAAACACAAAGATACATGAAACATCGTGTACGTTTGGCACCCACTGACATCCTCAGTGCACACACAGTGAGTCTATAAACTTCAATGTTCTACAGTTTGTTCTTGAAAATCACATTATTTCAGTCAGGTAATACAGATTTATCTTTATTCAGAAACCCTTTCATATTCACTAACTGCAATTTAAAGTTTAAAATTACATGGCTCTGAAAAGCAATGTCAGACATGCGACATTTTAAGAATGACAGGTTTAAACTGTAGTTTTGTCCTCACAACAAATGTACTTATCAAACTATTACAACAGGGACACAAGTATACCATATATTACTCCAAATTTTGGTTTTACAATATGTTCTTGTCAACAGGACACTTCAAAATGTTCAAGTCTGAGAGAAAGCATAAATGTACCACTGGAAGAAAAAGCATAAAAAAAACTGTCCTTTATATGGAGTGGAGATGGGAGACACTACCATATGAAACACTATTCCAAAAATCTTCTGAGGAGCTCTTTCTGAATATGCTCACGTAGGTCTATTGTTCCTTAGACAAAGCCTTTCAAATAATTTTAGATTTAAAATTAACATTTTGTCCCTACGTAAAAGTATTTCCACTGTCAAAATTCATTTTTTGTGAATGAATTGGGTTATCCTCTTAGGTGGTGAGTTTCTGGGTAAATCAGAGTTTGGCTGCCACCTACCTCACCCTGCCTCACTGCTGACAGCACACATCTCGTGCTCACAATAATGAGTGCGACTCTTTAGGAGTGACATGAAAACCAGAATGATGTGTAGTTCTAGATTTGACATTATAGGAAATCAGCCTCAGGAGTAGGGAAACAGAAAAGGCTTCTCAGCTAAATACTCCAATTAGTCCTGACTTTTTCAACAACTGTGACAAGGCCATCTTAGCCTAAAGCCAAAGACCACACTCAGCCCCTTTAACTTAGCCTGGTGCTGTCCATTGGTTGGGATGTGCCTAAATGGGAAGGGAGAGGGAGAGACTAGGTAACCAAAACTGACCGAGGGGATTAGGGAACTAAAATTCAAGTACCTCTTGAATACCACACAGCAATCTCTGGTGGTCCCACAAGATTGGGCTATGGTTTTGGGAAAAGAGGTGAAACTGTTATTAACTATTCCCTTTTTTTTCAACCAAAAGAAAATAAAGCCATTTTGAGGCTTCTTTTAATGATAAACCTGGATTTATTTATGGAGGGATAAAAACGAATACAGGTTTAAGATAGAAGAACTCCAAGGGAACAAAACAAGTCATTGATAGTGCAGGCCTTGAGTTCCCTAGGAAAAGCTCTGTGGGTCGGCCTGGTGTTCCCGGCCCCATTTTCCATCGCACGCCTCAGTCAGAGCACAGGTAATAATGCATTTCTGCAAAGACGAAAGCATCTGGCACTTTCCATCACATTTCACTTACTCGTCCTGGTCATCCTACGTACCCTTAGCCCTCCTCTCTTATGAAACCCTTCTAAGACAATGTCCATTGTTATTGTTTCATCTATAAAGCAACACATATATTAAAACTCCGATTTATTGTTTTGAACAAAAAAAGTGCGTAAAACCATCCTAAGCAACTGTTTTTCACTTCATTTTCAACCAGTAAAATCAAACTCATTTAGGTTTATTAATAATACTGAGAAGATACTGAATCTGATTATTTTCTTACATTTTAAATAATATGCCTTCGTTCCCAATTTTACAAATTAATTGACTCATTTCTGTATCTTAATGAATTGAGCTCATATTTGGAAAATATAGGAGGTACAAATATATAGGACTTTTAGAATAAAAAATTTTCTGAATATAAAAATGCTTTCTGTTTCAAAATAACACTTTTAGATTTTCCTTATAGTTTTTGGGTTTGGTAGCTAAACCATTAAGTACCCAAGGATTTTTAAAAATAACAAAAGATAATAACATGGTTTTAAATACAAAGCTATACACAAACCACTCTTATCTGTGGGTTATCCCCATGGAAAGTTCTGTTCCTTGCTAAGAAAACCCCTCAATATTTTAGTCATAAAATAAAATTTCCATTATCAAAAACTAGTCCAAGATAGAAATCTATGTGCCTTAATGATTGCCAGAATTGCCCAGCATAGCTTCGGTAAAATAGAGAATTGTCTAGAAAATACAATCTCCAAAACGTGTGCAAGTACTGCAAATCCGACAGACCAGAGCAGGCAATGCCCTGAAAGTTAAATCCTTCTTCAGCATCTTTCCCAGGTCAGAAACCCCCCTTCGGTCTTGTGCTTTGCAATTTCCTTCAGTGCGCCACCATTCACGTCGCACCGCTCACGTCCTGATGTATCGCTGTGTGCATCAAGTGGAGAGGAGAAAGTATGAGTGAGGCAAGCACGTTTCAGCTGTAAACGCTGCAAGGATTAGGTCCCCAAAACAAGCTGTGGAGCTCAGATGAGCCTGGAGCTCTTCAGGAACTGGATGAGAACTCCGTATACAAACGTGTACTGGCAGAGCGTCTGCACCAGCAGCATTCTCTGCGCACGCAGCATGGCCAGGACTCTCGGGATGTCCAGCACCTACGTTGAGAGAAACAGTGATGAAGGAAGCGTGCTCCCCTGTGGTGAGAAAAGATGGCAAAAAAAGTGGTGTCCTGGCAGAAATCTGGTTAAGAGATGGACTACTACTCTAGTATAAATATGAATAGAATGTTCATGCGAATTATTTCTTCAACATTCCCTAGGCATAGCTCACGGACTTTGTCTGGTTAAATATAAACTACTGTATCTCACCAAATACCAACACTCAACAAAACACCCCGGGAACCAGCAGTTAGCGTAATGGCTATGTCGCTGGACTCCCACGTAGTCGACCGTGGTTCATGTCCCAGACCCAGTGGCTTAAAACTCACGCCGGGCGTGTGTGCGTGCGTGCCCAAGATCCCGAGAGGAGAATGGAGGAGAAGGGATTGCAGCGGGACCATCTCCCCTGGGGGGGTGATTTCTCGCTTTCTGTCTCTATGTCTCTCTCTGTCTGTCTGATGAGCGCACGCGCCCTATAGCAAAAACCTCT
>NW_006160082.1:3132636-3152478 GCF_000334495.1 Tupaia belangeri chinensis | reverse complement strand
AGAGCCCCCCCCCCCCAAAAAAAAAACCCCCCAAAAAAAAAAAAAAAAAAAAAAAACCACCCCGTGCTAAGGGTCATTCGTACTAGCTCAGCATTTCCCACCCAGGGCTCTGGTCAGCACACGTCACCCTTGAAATGCTCGTAGGTGGTCATGAAAAAGGGATCCTGAGTCCAAATCTGAAAAACTGACTAAAACAAAGCAGCAGTATTTACTGTATGAGTTCTTACAGTTTTTACTTGGCTAATATGGAGGCCAGCAGGTGGCGTGGACTCTCACATGGCTGACCATGGTTAGAGTCCTGGACTGGTGGCTGGACAATCATGCCAGGTACAAAATCCCAAGAGGAGAATCCAGAAAGGACTGCAGCATAGCCACCCCCACAGAGGTGATTGCTCACTTTCTCTCTCACTTTCTCTGGTGAGTGCACATGCCTTATGGCAAAAAAAAAAAAAAAAAAATTAAAAAAACAAAACAAAACAGAAATTAGGGCCCAGCAGATGGCACGGCATAGTTACGTTGCTAGATTTGCACATGGTTGACCGTGGTTTCAGTCCCCAGCCTGGTGGCTTGAAACACAAAAGGGCACGTGTGCATGCATGCCCAAGATCCTAGGAGGAGAACAGAGGAGAGGAGACTGTGGCATGGCCATTCCCCCAGGAGTGATTTCTCACTTTCTCTTTCACTGCCACTGTCTCTCTCTCCAGAGAGTGCACATGCCCTAAGGCAAAACCCTCTAAAAAAAAATTAACTCATTAACTAATTTTTTTTAAAAAAGGGCTGACATGTACTGAGAATCTCCAAGACACAGCCTTTTACAGAGAGCACTCAGTAACATCTTAAGGCTGCCATAGTCCAAGGAATGTGTTCAAAGACGCTATCGGGTCACCACGTCCCTCCTTCCCCACCTTGTGCCCTTGTCCTCAGCCTACTCTCCCTGCTCCCCTCCCCCAAGGAAGGTCAAGTTTAACATAAAAATCATCACCTCATTGTGTTCTAGACAGGCAATCATGATCTCCGACAAAATAACGACCCCAGTTCTTCCTACTCCAGCACTGCAGTGGACCAGCAATGGAGGGTTGGGGCTTTTTGGTTCACTTGTACTATTTGTATGGCGTCGAACAGACTGGATCTCTTCAAGGTATGCTGTGAGGAAATCAATGAAATAGAAAAATCACTCAGGGTTAAAACACGTCAAATTGATGACTCAATTTTATTATTATCTCCCCTGACTGAGAGGACTTCAAAGAGCACTGGGTGCCGATTAGCCAGCCTGACTGACGGTGTGACTGTAAGTCACTGCCACTTTCGTGTCTACAAAATAAAATGGGAACGTAGTCTCTCCTATCAGTCATGGCATTCTACTCACTACCAAATCATACTTCTAAAACTTCTTCTGTTAAGTCTCGCCAAAACAGTGACATTCTTTATTCTAAAATAAGTGAGAAGCTTGTCTGAGATAACATAAAGGAAGTATTTCAGAAATACAGGTCTTCCTTCTCTGCTTAACAGCCCCAGAGGTGGCTGTCCTGGGAACAATGGCACTTACATAAAAATCCTTTGAGGTCTTCTGGACAGCCGTGCTCAGGCCAATCCGTGTACTGGAGATGCCAAACTGTCCTCTCCTGGCCTGTGAGAAGGTGCTTCATCTTCAAGCCTGTGGTGGCATAGCAGCCAGAGTCTGTGCGAAACCGGGTTGTGATCTTAAACCTTCCATAGGTGACGGTGTTGTGCCTGGACCCAAGACGTGGCCAATACCTGAAGCTCTTCTCCCTGCCACCTTCCTGTTAGAGACAAGTGAGGTTAAACAATACACGAGCCCGAGCAATGGTGCCCTTTCTCACAGATGCTGTCGGAAACTGAGAACCACAATCCTACCCCGCCTCCTCTCTGAGGTCAGGATTCTATGCGATTAACATCATCTGTCCCTTGGAGCCTGAGAAAATCAATTAAGAGAAATGAGTACTTACCTCTTCTGCTGTCACCATTGCTATAATTGCAACTCCCTGTTCCCATACCATCTGCCAAAAATCCTGACAGGTATTCTGTAATGGTCCCTGTGTGGCAATATAATCCCATTCAATCCCACTGACAGAGACCTGTAGTTAGGAAAGGTTAAAAAATTAATGTGTGTATAATATATGTATGTATGTATGTATATCACGGTAGTACTAAAAAGTAAACTGAGTTGTTCAGCCAAATGAGGGAAGGCTTATCTCTTCCTCTTTTCCCTTGTCAGTACAGTTTCCATTACCGACATCTTTATAAACTTATGCATTGCGAATTCACATAATACCTATGTGACAATGCCCGCACGTAACAGGTACTTAATGAGTAACTGTTACTGCTTCTGTGGTTCCTCTTCTTATAAAAGTAGTATCAGCATCTTAGTACCCCAAATTCCAAATACATTTTCTTCTTGCGAAGTACTAATTAGCCAAGTACCCCCAAATTTCAAATACATTTTCTTCTTGCGAAGTACTAATTAGCCAAGTACCCCCAAATTTCAAATACATTTTCTTCTTGTGAAGTACTAATTAGCCAAAATTTAAGTTAAATGTCGTTATTACTAAAAAGTTGTGTGTGTGTGTACCCTTAGGCAGTTTCACTTCTGAATTTAAGTCAAGATCGCTCTATATAATACTAAATTTCTACTTAAGATTTAGCATCCTTGGGCCAGCAGGTGGCATGGTGGTTAAGGTGCTGGATCCCACATGGCGGACTCCCTGGTTCAAGTCCCTGACCTGGCAGCTTGAAAAACACACCGGGCACATGTACCTGCATGCCCAGAGTGCTGAGAGGAGAATGGAGGAGGGAATGTGGTGTGGCTGGCCCCTCTCTCTGTATGGTGGGCACATGTGCCCTACGGCAAAAATCTCAACAACAACAACAAAATCAGCATCCTTGAGAACAGTCTAATAAAACAGAGTGATTACTGGTTTGGTAGTTAAGCAACCTGGGTTCTAAATATATTATTTACTGATGGCAACAGCCGTTTTCTAAGTGCCCCCTAAACGGAAAGCCCTGAGCCAAGCCCTGACCCACATGCTCTCACTGAAGGCTGCCAGCCCCAGTCACAATTGCACATCCTCTCCCGGAGCACCCACTCCACGGCAGGCTGTGATCACAGCGGCAAACAAGCACAGGGGAGGAATGGATGCTGGGAGTCTACAGGGAGGTACCTCAATTTCTTTACTTAGAGAAAGTAAAATGAGGTCCCACAACTGGTAGAACTCAGAGTCAGACCCAGATCTATGCAATTTTGAAACTCATACTCTTCCCACTCCTTTTCAGGCTGTCAATGAAAATTGTGAACACTACAGTGTTTTTTAATTCTCAGTCCACGTAGTCATTAGAGACAACATGGGCAAGTTATTCCGAAGAAATGCTTGTGTTTTTTTTTAAATAAATTATGTCCACATTTAAAAACAGAATAGTACATGCATAGACTCCCCAAAATCATCAAGGGGAGCTGGCATTCCAAGGCAGATTGCCAGGTCTTCAGAAAGCCAAAGGTGTCGGACTGCATATTACTTGCAAAATAAAGACCATGTGGGAAAGAAGAAAATACCATCTGACCATAGACCCTCAATCATTCACCCACTGTAAGGAGAGTTATCCTTTCCAAAATAAAGAATTGAATCTAACCAGCATGAACGAAGCATACAATGATGGAGAAGAGAACATTTGGCTTTATTCAGCCACCTGCTGTGAATCATCACTTTTTCCACTTAAATGGGTATAACATTACCCAATATACTGTTTCTAGGAAAAAAATAAAGTGTTTCTTTAAAGAACAAAATATTTTAAAATGACTACAGGGAGCATGCAAAGAGAACAGATGGCACCTTCATAAGTAAAAGCTTTTGTGAACACCATCAAAAAAGCCCAGACATATTTGTTACCTAAAAATGTATGTAGGGGGCCAGCAGGTGGCATGGAGGTTAAGGCACTGGATCCTACATGGCCGACTGCATGATTCAAATCTCAAACCCCGTGGCTTGAAAACATATTGAGTGTGTTTGCATGCGTGCCCAAAATCCCAAACAAGAATGAAGGAAAAGAGACTGCAGTATAGCCATCCCCCCCGGGGGATGATTTTTCTCTCTTTCTCTGTCATCCCTTCCTCCCCGATGAGGAAAGAAAAAATGGGTATAGGCATGTCATGAGGAAAAACTGGCAATCCAGCAGCTCCTGAGAATCTATGCGTTAGGAAGGTATCTTCAGGTTCAAAAGGACAAAGTTCTAAAACCAGGCAGATAAGTGCTCCCTGAGTCCTGTAACAATGTTCGGGAGGACTGGTTTACCACATATGAGGACACAGTTTTGTTTCTGTCTCATAACACTTCTTATCTAGCGCTGCCATATGAATTTCCCAGCTTGTAATATGGTTTGTCAAAATGATTCCAAACTGGAGTGTTTTTGGAATGCAGACATTAATGTAATTTTTGCCATTCTTATACCTTGACTCAAAAACTACATGTATGTTTATTGATCTAGACATTCCTCTCACCTTAATATGCGAAGCATTGATATAACCAGTGTTGTTTTCTTTAGTTGGGACCAACTCCACTCTAGCATCGTCATAGGGAAGGACATCTTGGAATCGATTTCTTTCTGCATTTTCAGGGAGTCGTGCTATTGAGCACTCCCCGTCAACTAGCCGTTTCTTAAGAATTCTTTCATATTCTGTGAATACCATTCCCTGTTCTAACCGTTGTTCCAGAATTTTACACTGTAAAATACAACACACAGAATAATGTGAATACAGTCATGTGTCCCTGCTACATTTTGATTATAAATTTGAAATTTTATATTGGTTCTTCCTTCTACCTTTGTTTTCGGTCGGCGCTCATAAGAGGAGCTACTGAAAAGGTGGTTACACTCCTGTTCTGAAGGAAGGAACAGAACTAAAATGCCTCCTCTTGAAACAGATACGATGGTGGAGACAGAAGATACAGAAAGAATCGACTGTCATATGGTACAGGAGCTTAAACACCTGTGCTCAGTGATAAAGAAGGTAATGCCAGAGCGCTTGGAACTAATCAGGGAATCGAGAGCGGTAACAGAAATGTGCAAGGCGGACCGGGGACAAAATCGAATTAGTGAAGTAAATGGAAAGCAGGAGAAACCCTCACAGAATGCAGAGAAAGGGGGGAAACAAACCATGATAAGAGAAAAGAAGACAAGGAGAGACCAAGAGATACAATCTACATATAATTAGATTATCTGGACTGGAAGACAAAATAAGGAGCTGAAACAATTACTAAGGAACTGTTTAAACAAAATCTTCCAGAGTTGAAGAACCAACTAGATCTACAAGAAGAAAACATACACAGAATATCTTTAAAATTTGACAGAATTAGGGACCAACAGTTAGTGTAATGACTGTGTCGCTGAACTCCCATGTAGTCGACCACAATTCGACTCCCGAACCCGGTGGCTTAAACTCACGCTGGGCACGTGTGCATATGTGCCCAAGATCCCGAGAGGACAATGGAGGAGAAGGGACTGCAGTGTGGCCATCCTGCCTTGGGGGGTGATTTCTCGCTTTCTGTCTCTCTGTGTCTTTCTGGTGAGCGCATGCACCTTGTAGCAAAAACTTTTCAAAAAAAAAAAAAATTGACAGAATTAAAGCAACAAGTAAACATATCCTGGTAACGTTTTTAAATTTCAAGAAACAAATTAAAATTTTACAAGTCTCCAGACAGAAAGAGATAGGTTACCTGTAAAGGGGAAAAGTCTGACTGAGGTCAGCTTTTTCTTTTACAACTCCAAATGCTAGAAGACAATGGAACAGTATCTACAGAGTCTTAAAGGAAAATAAATTTAGAGCTAGGAATTGTATACCTTGCCAAGTTATTATTTCTCTGTACAGGTAACTGGAAGATATTTTCAAATATGCAGGGTTAAAGAATGTATATCAACCTAGAACCTTCCCTGAACATTCCCTGAACACTCTGCTATATGATGTACTGCAGCCAGCAGAGAATGAATCAAAATAAATGGAGCAGGGAGCCAATTGTATGAAGAAACATTCAACCGTTAAAACTAGTTAAGGAGCATTAAGTTTAAATTCTTATATATAAGGTGATAAAAATGAATACAAAAGTAGATTTGTAAGTTGGGCCTAACATTTTTGTTTATACAGTTTTAAACTGAAAAGTCATGTCAAATATTTAATATGTTGTACAAATAGGTACTGTTTTATTCTTAGTATGTAGTGTTGTAGATAAAGACAGGCATTTTCTTAAGCTAAACATAAGTACAATAAAGGTGCTTTGTCATTGTGGACAGGACTAGTGAAGGCATTCCAAATGTTAATCTGACAAAACTGGAGAAAGCACCTGGTACAGTTTTATTTACCTTACTTCTAATTATAGAGGGGGAAAAAAGCAAGATTGTCCATAATGTTAACACCGATAACATAAAACAATTGGACAGGGGATGGACAAAACCTTGTTTTTATGTACATGTTACACAGAGAAAAAATATACTTGCTGGGAACCAGCAGTTAGCGTAATGGCTATGTCGCTGGACTCCCACGTAGTTGACCGCGGTTCGCGTCCCAAACCCAGTGGCTTAAAACTCACGCTGGGCGCGCGTGCGTGCGTGCCCAAGATCCCGAGAGGAGAATGGAGGAGAAGGGATTGTGCTGTGACCATCCCCCCTGGGGGTGATTTCTCGCTTTCTGTCTCTATGTCTCTCTCTGGCGAGCGTACGCGCCCTATAGCAAAAACCTCTCAAAAAAAAAAATATATATATATATAAATATACTTGCTATGTCATTTGATAGTTCATACAAATAAGTTTGATGTTGAGATATGTCTTAATAAAAGTAGAATATGTACATCCATATTTTTGGATTAGAGAGGAAGTGGTGAAAACAGTGTAGCAAAATAAAAACATTAAGGATGCAAAACGTAAACTGAAAGAGGTACAGATGAGTTACACTCATGTACTGGCTGAGGATCCCCATTAAAAAGATTCATATTGGTTCAGAAACCAGTCTACAACCTAGGATGCGCTGATTTGTATAAAACAAAATAAATGCATTTAAAGATAATGAAACTATAAGTCATAGAAATAGAGCGCAAGGTTTTTTTACTAGCAACCATGCATGTAACAAGGTGTTTTGCATTTATAAAACAATTTTATATTATAAAACAATATAACACTTAGAAGCTATGTATAAGTAACATAGCATTCACATGAAAACTAAATGTTCCATATCTTGATGTGGTTGGTAGTTTTACTGATGTAAAAAGATACATGCATATTCTAAATATCGTGCATTTAAGATTTGTATTTCATGTATCTAAAATTCATAAAGTAATCCTTCTGTTTAAAAGAATACATATAGCAAAAACTACTGGACTCTGACTTCAACACTTACAATCTTGATAAATAAGTAAATGGAAAGGTATAAGATAGGTAAAACAGTTTACAATTGTGTATGTGTGATTAATATATAATATTTTGCTGCCTTATTTGCATTGTTTTCTAATTCTGAATATTTCTAAATGATTGTTTACTAGGATGCAGAGATAACTTTATTGTATTTCTTTTTTTAAAAGAATTATTTATTTAATTTTATTTATTAATTCATTCATTTAATTTTAATTTGACCAGAGCAAGACAGAGAAAGAGAGAGAGAGTGAGAAAGCAAGCCACCAGGTCCGGGACTCAAACCATAGTTGACCATGTGGGAGTGTCCAGCACCTTAACCACTACGCCACCTGCTGGTCCCAACTTTATTGTATTTCTAAAAAGCACAAATGACCATGTTGCAAAAAAAAAAAAACTAGGAAAGTAAATAAAGTTTAAACACTGAAAAAAAAAATATTTGTATTCTGCTTCAAGTCTGAGACTATCACATACTATATTAAAAACATGAAGCTAAAGTTAAAATTTTAACAGGTCGTAACAAGAAGTCAAAAGAACAAAAGATATCTTCTTCTTGGTAAGAAACATAATGCAAAAGAAGCTGAAAAGAGGCCTACAGAAATGTGCTGAATATTTTCTCGAAATCCATGGTTGATTTAGTGACTCCTGAGAAAGAGAGTTGTCCCAGAGACAGTGAATCTTAAGTGTAGATTAATTAGTTCCCATATCAATTAACAAATGCTTCAACTATCATCAATACTGCAAACTACCACCAGGGTCCAGTTGTAAGAAAAGTCATGCCTGTTGATTTCAATACAATAAAACCTCACAGAACATACATCTTAGTCACAGAGCACTCCTGAGATAAATTTTCAATGTAGTAAAAGCAGTCAATGTCTGCTTTCTCTCCAAATGGCTGGAAGGTAAAGAACATTCAGACACAAATAATCAATCAATATTCAAGCCTGAAATTATCAATTAAAACATTAGCAGTACATTTGCCCTGATTCTGAGGCCCAAATTGTAAAGTTAATTAACACTCATTTATGATTATTAAATTGTTTTAGAAAATTCATTAGACCCTCCTGAGGGCATTTCTGCAGGATTTCCCCCTGTTCCAGAGGAGGAGAAAGCCCCGGTGTCCCATCCATACATACCCTTTCGTCATTCGTCGCTCTGCTGGGCACTTCCTTTCCTTCATCAGGCAGAGGCAATCGAGACAGGGAGAGTCCGTTTAGGGCAGCCAATTTAAGAGGACCAATTTTTTTTGCATCTACTCGAGTTTTTTTCATTCCCTGTAAAAATATTTATACGTATATACAAAATATACACAAATACAATCCCTCTGAAAAGAAATTTCAATGGACTGATAGGAAACGAACAGGAGTGTTCTCCTTTGCCAACAACCAAAAGAGAAATTACACGCCTTCACACATCATTTGTTTAATAAACATTAGGAGGAAGACATTCCTTTCAAGGCCAAAGCCCTGATAAGTCTTCCAGATATACAAGTGTTTCTGAAAAGCAATTGGTTACAAGGCTCTGTTGTAATGAAAGGTGAGGCTCCCAGCAGGCAGCATTCCTCACGAATTTCAAAACATGGCAAAAAAAAATCAGCTGCAGTCCATAAAAGAGATGTTAAATGCAATCACTTAATTGTAATAAGCTTTCATAATTTTATTTTAAAAGAAAATGATTTACATCATTCTAAAAAATTAAATGCCTTCCACAGCCTTTATGTGTGGCTGCCTGTATCCTATTCTACATTCCACTGTCAACTTGTGGGACCTCTAAGAATGGCCATGTTTTCAAACCAGGAAAATGAAGCAGTGCTGAAATCTCCCTCATAACAAGGTGGACAGGACGGATGTCAGAGAGAGCATCAAGGGCCTGCCAGTGGTGTGGCGGATCAGGCAGTGCAGCGGTGCAGATGGCTGGATCCCACTTGGCTGCTCAGTTCGAAACCCAGACTTGGTGACTTGAAAAGAATATGCATAAGTGTGCATGCCCAAAGTCCTGAGAGGAAGACGGAGGAGAAGGACTGTGGTGTGGCCACCCCCACCCCTGGGGGGTGGGGTAAGGGGTGGGATTCTTTCTTTCCCTTTCTCTGTCTTTCTCCAGCAAGCACACAAGCCATACAGCAAGAAAAAAAAGAAACAAAAAAAAATCAACAGACTGCTTTCTCCTGAAAACAGGTGTTTTCTAAAGTTATTATAAAAGTTAAGGACTCCATTCTCCCCTCACTTTTCCTCCCCTCCCCTCCTGTGAGCCTTGTGCTCGGTCTCCAGCAGATGTAGCAATGGTTATGTAGTTGGACTCCCACAAAGTCAATCGCAGTTCAAGTCCTGGACACAGCGACTTAAAACACACAGGGCACATGTGCATGCATGCCAACCATCCCAAGAAGAGAATGGAGAAGAAGGGACTGCAGCTTGGCCATCCCCCTGGGGTGACTCACTTTTTGTCTGTCTTTGTCTGTCTCTGTCTCTCTGGTGAACTCACATGCTCTACAGCAAAAACCTCTCTTAAAAAAAAAAAGAAAGAAAGAAATAATGCTAGGTGTCAGTGGATATTTTACACCTCTTTGGAGTCATTAAAATTACAATCAGTGTAACCTCAACTTGAAAAAAATGGTTTTCTCTGCTGCTTCTCATACATAAAATCAGTTTGTTTTTTTTTTTGAGAGATTTTCACTGTAGGACACGTGCGCTCGCCAGACAGACAGAGAGAGATATAGAGACAGAAAGCGAGAAATCACCTCCCAGGGGGGATGGTCACGCCGCAATCCCTTCTCCTCCATTCTCCTCTCGGGATCTTGGGCACGCACGCACACGCGCCCGGCGTGAGTTTTAAGCCACCGGGTCCGGGACACGAACCGCGGTCGACTACGTGGGAGTCCAGCGACATAGCCATTACGCTAACTGCTGGCTCCCCATAAAATCAGTTTTATGACAGCTCTATCAGCCTAGAAAAGGCCAGGAAATCTCAGTCTCCTGGAGCAGTTTGCAAAGGGGGGGGGGGGGTGTACTATAACATTACTGCTATAGTTTGAATATATGGTTGGAACATAGCTCAAAAAATTAACTGGATTGATTTTTAATTTTATAATTCATATTTGACCCTGACGTTCTCATATAATGCAATCTGAACTAGGAATGGGTAGAGTCCAGCCTCTGACTGACTAGCTTCTTTCACGCAAGTCACTCTTCCTCTCTAAGCCTCACCTAAACAGAAATACAGACAGAGGCATTCACAAACACACTGGCTAAAAGTTTCCTGCTCAGTCTGAACTTAGTGTGTTGGTAATGTTTAACAACTGGCTTCCAGAAGGACAAGCTCTAATCATCACTTACCAATTTCTATGGCGTACATAGCCCCAGCACAGCCATGTTCAAACTGCCAATGCGATATCAACTGGCTCATAAAATTACTGAGAATTTAACAGCTAGCTCTCATTAGCCAGTATGAGCAGGCTCCAAGACTTTCCTTACTGAAAATAATTTTAAATGATCCCACACTGGTATGGTGGATAAAGCTGAGTGGTTGAGGGCCAGTTCCGAATTAAGTATTTGAAGAAAGCATAAAGTCAAACCTGGCCCAAAATATTCCTAATTCGCCCTTAGAGTAAGCCATATGGTTTTAAACGCATAACCTGCATCGTGATTTCTTATGTGAGAAGCATTGCACAAGACTAAAGGGTATAATAAAAAGTAAAATCTATGTAAATGCAAATGCACTTGAACCAGTCTGCCTTAAGATAATAATCAGTCCGTGAAGGTGGAGATGGGTGGAGAATTCTAAACTATTCCTTCTTGTCAGCAATTTATGTCACTGTTTTTAATACTAAACTTTAATAACTTTAATTCATATTAGTTCACTGTTTTAAGAATTAGGTAAGATAATGGAAACCTCATATTACTATGAAGGAGTGAGAGATGTAGTAGTGGGTTGGCCTCTTTGACTCTCAGGAAGTCAGTAAGTTAAGTGAATGAAGCAGTCTCACCATAATATCGACTGAGCACTTTCAAAGTGACAGGACCTCATTCTGTTCCCCCGGAAATTTCGGGGTCATCTCACTTACAAATGAGAAAACTGAATCACAGAGAGATTAAATAGCTTGCCCAAGGTCACATATGTAGCTGCCTCTCTTAGAAGGAAATCAGTGTCAAAACAAGAAAAACAATCTTTCATTAAACTCAGTTATGCTGAGTCATATAATTGAGAAAGGATTTTTCTTTCCTTTTCTGTTTTTATTTGTTTGTTTGTTTGTTTTGAGAGATTTTTGCTAGAGGACACATGCACTCACTGGAGACAGAGACAGAAAGCGGGGAACTGCCCCAAAGCAGAGAGCCACTGCAATCCTTTCTCCTCCATCCTCCCCTCAAGATTTTGGACATGCATGCACATGCGCCTAGCATGAGTCTCAAGACTCTGGGTCCGGGACTCGGACCAAGGTCAGCCATGTGGGACTCCAGCAACATAACCGTTATGCCATCTGCCGGTCCTGAGAAAGAATTTTTCCAAGCCTGACCTCAGGGGGGTGTACTATAACATTACTGCTATAGTTTGAATATATGGTTGGAACATAGCTCAAAAAATTAACTGGATTGATTTTTAATTTTATAATTCATATTTGACCCTGACGTTCTCATATAATGCAATCTGAACTAGGAATGGGTAGAGTCCAGCCTCTGACTGACTAGCTTCTTTCACGCAAGTCACTCTTCCTCTCTAAGCCTCACCTAAACAGAAATACAGACAGAGGCATTCACAAACACACTGGCTAAAAGTTTCCTGCTCAGTCTGAACTTAGTGTGTTGGTAATGTTTAACAACTGGCTTCCAGAAGGACAAGCTCTAATCATCACTTACCAATTTCTATGGCGTACATAGCCCCAGCACAGCCATGTTCAAACTGCCAATGCGATATCAACTGGCTCATAAAATTACTGAGAATTTAACAGCTAGCTCTCATTAGCCAGTATGAGCAGGCTCCAAGACTTTCCTTACTGAAAATAATTTTAAATGATCCCACACTGGTATGGTGGATAAAGCTGAGTGGTTGAGGGCCAGTTCCGAATTAAGTATTTGAAGAAAGCATAAAGTCAAACCTGGCCCAAAATATTCCTAATTCGCCCTTAGAGTAAGCCATATGGTTTTAAACGCATAACCTGCATCGTGATTTCTTATGTGAGAAGCATTGCACAAGACTAAAGGGTATAATAAAAAGTAAAATCTATGTAAATGCAAATGCACTTGAACCAGTCTGCCTTAAGATAATAATCAGTCCGTGAAGGTGGAGATGGGTGGAGAATTCTAAACTATTCCTTCTTGTCAGCAATTTATGTCACTGTTTTTAATACTAAACTTTAATAACTTTAATTCATATTAGTTCACTGTTTTAAGAATTAGGTAAGATAATGGAAACCTCATATTACTATGAAGGAGTGAGAGATGTAGTAGTGGGTTGGCCTCTTTGACTCTCAGGAAGTCAGTAAGTTAAGTGAATGAAGCAGTCTCACCATAATATCGACTGAGCACTTTCAAAGTGACAGGACCTCATTCTGTTCCCCCGGAAATTTCGGGGTCATCTCACTTACAAATGAGAAAACTGAATCACAGAGAGATTAAATAGCTTGCCCAAGGTCACATATGTAGCTGCCTCTCTTAGAAGGAAATCAGTGTCAAAACAAGAAAAACAATCTTTCATTAAACTCAGTTATGCTGAGTCATATAATTGAGAAAGGATTTTTCTTTCCTTTTCTGTTTTTATTTGTTTGTTTGTTTGTTTTGAGAGATTTTTGCTAGAGGACACATGCACTCACTGGAGACAGAGACAGAAAGCGGGGAACTGCCCCAAAGCAGAGAGCCACTGCAATCCTTTCTCCTCCATCCTCCCCTCAAGATTTTGGACATGCATGCACATGCGCCTAGCATGAGTCTCAAGACTCTGGGTCCGGGACTCGGACCAAGGTCAGCCATGTGGGACTCCAGCAACATAACCGTTATGCCATCTGCCGGTCCTGAGAAAGAATTTTTCCAAGCCTGACCTCATGTAGGACTTCAGCAGGTAGAGCAGGGAAAACCACCACCATGTTATAGACACGGAAGCTGAGGTTCTGATCCATGAAGGAGCCCTCTCAATGGAGAACAGATGGACAGGGTCTAGACTCAGAACCAAGGTTTGTTATTTTGGGCTTGTCTTTTTTGTGGGGGGAGGTTTTTGCTATAGCGCATATGCGCTTGCCAGAAAGACAGAGAGACAGAGAAACAGAAAACAAGAAATCACCCCACCCCCACCCCAAGGAGGATAGCCATGTCGCAATCCCTTCTCCTCCATTCTCTTTTTGGATCTTGGGCATGCACGCACACACATCCGGCGTGAGTTTAAGCCACTGGGTCTGGGACTCAAATCGCAGTCAGCTACATGGGAGTCCAGCGACACAGCCATTACGCCAACTGCTGGTCCCCAGACCCAAGATTTTTAACTCTTAAAAAACTGTACTCTTGGGAGCCAGCAGTTAGCGTAATGGCTATGTCGCTGGACTCCCACATAGTCGACCACGGTTCGTGTCCCAGACCCGGTGGCTTAAAACTCATGCCGGGCGCGTGTGCGTGCGTGCCCAAGATCCCGAGAGGAGAATGGAGGAGAAGGGATTGCGGCGTGACCATCCCCCCTGGGGGGTGATTTCTCGCTTTCTGTCTCTATGTCTCTCTCTGTCTGTCTGGCGAGCACACGCGCCCTACAGTGAAAATCTCTCCAAAAAAAAAAACTGTACTCTTTCCTCTTGACCATAAGTGTCAAATGCAGTCTTTGAGCAAGTAGAATCCCTTATGCAAGAGATTAATAAGAGAGAAAATCTGTTTTTTAAGAACATCAATTTGATCAAAGTCCTCCCATTTAGCTGAACTTCTCAGGTCCCATTCAAAACAGGGATAAAACTGGCTTAAATACCAGGCTCTAATCAAAACAAACATCATTTGGGGAGAGAGCCTGGTCACACCTAAAAACAATAATGGGACAAATGTTGGGCCAGTCGTTGGCATGGTAGTTAAGGAGCTGGATTCCCACATGACCAACTGCAGTTCAAGTCCCGGACCCTGTGGCTTGAAAATCACACCAGGTGCACATGTATGTGCCCAAGGTCCTGAGAGAATGGAGCAGGGATTGCAGAACTGCCATCTCCCCGGGGCAGGGGGTGATTTCTACTTTCCCCGTTCTCTGCCTATCTCCTCTCCAACAAGGAGTGCATGTGCCCCATGGCAAAAACCTTAAAATAATTAATTAACTGAAAAATGATGGGACATCTACTAGTTATAGAAGGGCCCTGGGCAGGCTCAGGGACTCAAGAATTTTTTGGAAAACCCACCTCCACTCTGTATCTGTCCTGAATCACTGCTCATCATCAGCCCATACTCCTAACCCAGTCTGCCTGAAGCACTGGCCTTACTGCTCATGTAGGTAAGATTGTACCCCCAGGAAAAGTTAGAAATAAACTTAAAATTCAAATCTGAAACTGATGAAAAGAAAACACATTTAAATCCATGGCACTTTGAATGTAATAAAATATTATATATAGTATACCTCAATGTAAAACTGCGTAAGGCAAGAAAACAGGTTGCAAAGAAAAATGTGGATTTAAAACTCCAGTTCAGTCATATGTGACCTTGGGAAGGTTACTTACTATCTCAGTGTATTTCTGGCTTTAATTACAGGCTGGTTGTAACTAGACACAGTAAAGCAGAAGTGCTTGGCACATGGCAAATGCTCTAGAAATGGCAGCTAGAGGTGGTACTGTTGTGCTTGGTTTTATTTTGCTTCAAATAGTTAAGAAGCACCCGATTCATATTTTTTTTATTACACTGACTATTAAAGACCTGCATTTCTACAAGAGACCGTCCTTTAGATGCTCAGTTCACTTCATTTTTCTTTTAAAGAGACCTGGAGCTCTTGGTTTTTTGTCTTTGCAAAGCGCTGCCTTCCCAACTCCAGAATCACTCCTCCAGTCCTCGGAGGTCATGGCTAAGCGACTCGAGCTGTACCCACACAGCCTCCGACCTTGAGAACTACACAAAGCATTAGGGACCGTATCACAGCTGTCCTGCTCTTCAGCCTCTTCTGCTTTGGACATATCCCTGGATATTTCTCTCAGACATCACTTGAACAAACCAGACAAATATGGCTCTTGGTGCTGCAATGCCACCCTTTTTTCACTTTGGTTTGGTTTTGTGTTATTGCCAGAGGTCACAAGTACTCGCCAGAGAGAGACAGAGAGAGAAAAAGCACCCCCCCCCTACAGGGTGTGGGCACATGGCAATTCTTTTTCCTCTACTTCCCCTTCCTGCCAGGATTTCAGGCACACCTGCACAAGTACCTGGTGTACTTTTCGAGTCACCAGGCAGGAATTCTGACTTGGTTGGCCATGTGGGATCCAGCTCCCAGAGCAGCACGTAACTACTGTGCTATGGCTGGCCCCCCACCAGGGATTTTTTAACAAGTGTCTAGCAAAGTAATCTTGGCTAGTATCAGGAAATCTCAACTTCCTTTTCCACATTACACACAGAGATTTCATTCACTCTCTATTCCATTCACACAGCCTGGTGCATTTCCCTTCTCATTTCAGATTATCTACAGTCCCTAGAAAACCACTAAAATTAGTTTTTTAATTGCCAGAGGGCACATGCGCTCACCAGAGAGACAGAGGGAAAAAGGGGTGGTTACCCCCCAATTCCATCTCCTCCATCTCTCCCTCCTTTTGGGGTTTTGTGCCTGGTGTGACTCTGAGGTGGCTGGGGCAGGGACTCACACAGCTGGCCATGTTGGATTCGCTCCCCTTAACCCTTAGGCCATCACTAACATTCTAATAGATTCCTGGTATTGCCATAGACAAATATGTTCAAGATAAGATAAAATACAGTAACATGGAGGGGATGAAAAATGTCAAAAGAACAAGAGAAAAGGTGAATAACATGGTAAGTAAGGAGTCAAAGACAAGTCGGCAGACATGACCAAGGAGATGTTGAACCACCAGAATAAAGAGCGCTCCCCGGCTTACCCCTAAGGGCGGCAGTCCTTCCACGATGTTCTTCTTCGCAGAGAGCAGGTCTGACACCGGCCTCTTCTTCAGGGAATCCCTCCTGGCCCGGTACCTCCCCGAGGTGGTCAAGTCAGACTCCGACATGGAGGGCGTCAGCAGTCCATCCCTCCGAGGCCGCTGGCCTTCTGCTGGAACATGGACCGGGCTGCTGTCCCTCACCTTGCTCTCGGCCTCCGGGACGTGGGCCTTGGGCTCAAGAATGTGCAGCGGGCCAGCGAGGGTGGGGACCGAGGCACAGGTGCAGCCCAGCGGCCGGGACTCCCGGGGCCGTGCAGGCAGAGAGGCCAGGGCTCTGCTTTCCTCTTCCAGCTCCTCCTCCTCCTCGCTGCTGTGGATCAGCATGGTGGCATCGGACAGGGACTTCTTGTGACCATATCGCAAGCTGTCCTGCTCTTCGGCCTCTTCTGCTTTGGTTCTTTCCAGGAAGCCACTGGGCTGCGAGCCCGCCGTGGGTGCCCGCGGGGCCACATCTGCGGCCGAGGCCGACATGGTCCGCTCCTTGAGCCGCAGGCCCTCGAAGCCATGCGTCAGCCCCGCCAGCTCCAGGCTGTTCCTCTTCTGCACCTGGGCACGCCGGGCCGCTGTGAGCGGCTCGCTGACCTCCTGCAGAGAGTGCGCCACCGGCAGGCTGTCCTCCTGGAACGTCTGCACCGAGTGATGCACGCGCCTGGTGATGAGGTCCGGGTTGCTGCTGCTGATGTACAGGTGGCGGGACAGGTCTGGGGTGCTGTTGGCCGGCCTCGGGTAGGGGTAGGGCGGGGGTGGCCGGTACACCTGCGTCTTCATGATGTTGGGGGCCGGGTAGTCCTGGGCCTGCAGCTGCACGTTGGTCAGCTCAGGCACGCTGACGGCGCCCACCACTGGCCGCCGCTCGGCCGGGTAGGGGTAGGGGGACTGGCTGTGGAAGCTGTAATTCAGGCTGAAGGGGCAGTGCGCAGACTGGGGCGACGCGAAGGGGGCGTGCTCGCGGATCTCAGGCTGGCTGTAGACCAGCGCGTCGGGCCGGCTGTAGGCGTAGGAGTTGCCGATGCTCAGGTTCTGCAGCGAGCGGCTCTGCCGGTCCGCATGCACCATCCCGCGGTTGAGCTGCTTCATCACGGTCTCGTAATCCGGGGTCGGGCGGTAAGAAGGGGGGATCAGGGCGCTGTGCCGGTGGGATGGGACATAGTCAGGCCGCATGACGTCGCTGCCGGAAATGCTGGGGTTGGAGGACATCGGGGAGGGCTGAAGGTAGGGCTGAGGGTTATTCAGGGAGTTGGTGCTGTGCGCACTGTAGACACTGCCATTGCGGATTCGACCGCTGAGCTCCATCTGGGCTCTATCCAAACTCGTCTGAGAGTGGCAGTAGTATCCATTCTGGTTGGGCATGAAGAGGTTATCTGAAAAAGTAAAGGAAAAATGTACTTTAAAATGATCTTTAGTTGGACTACTACTTCTAGCCAAATATTGAGATAGGCCCTGAACTTTGATGACATTTTCAAGATGACTTAGAGATATTCATGCTCAAATGATCTGGTTTCCCCACCACCGGAGTGACCCCGAGAGCCTCAGTTTCCTCACCTATAGAATGGAGATGACTCTGCCCACCTAAGGGGTGGCATTCGGAATCTGGCGCCTGGTAAAGACCAGGCACATCTAAGTCCAATATTACGAGTTTAACTGAGGAGACTAGGAGGTAGCATAATGGTTATGTCACTGGACTCCCATGTAGTAGACCGCAGTTCAAGTCCCAGACTCGCAGCTTAAAACTCATGCTGGGTACATGTGTGTGCACGCCCAAGATCCCAAGAGGAAAATGGAGAAGGGATTGTGGTGTGGCCATTCCCCCCAACCCTGGGGGGGAGGTGATTTCTTGCTTTCTGTCTTTCAGCATGTGTACACACTTCGTTAACAACAACAACAAAACTCTTTAGAAACGAAAAGAAAAAAGAATTTAACTGGGGCCAGCAGATGATGTGGAAGTTAAAGCACCAGATCCCACGTGGCGCTCCTATTGGCCAACTGAGCAGTTCAGTCATGGATCCTGCGGCTTAAGAATCAGGCTGGGCTAGGACCAGCAGATGGCATAATAGTTATGTCATTGGACTCCCACATAGTCAACAGAAGTTCAAGTCCTGGACCCAGCGGCTTAAAACTCCCAACAGGCGCATATGCATATGTGCCCAAAATCCCAGGAAGAAAAGGGATTGTGCTGTGAACATCCCCCTGGGGATTGATTTCTTACTTTCTGTCTCTCTCTGTCTACCTGGTGAATGCCCTACAGCAAAAATATCTCTTTAAAAAAAAAAAAGAATCAGACTGAGAGAATGGCAGGTGGCATGGGTTAAAGTACTTGACACCCACATGGCTGACTGTGGTATAAGTCTTGGACCTTGCAGCTTATGCTTTCTCTCTATTTCTCTCTCTGGTCAAATTCTAAAAAAATTAAATTACACTAATAATTCTGAATTTAAAAAATCATGCTGTGTGCATACGCATAAGTACCCAAAATCCCAATGGGAGAATGGAGGAGAAGGAACTGTGATGTGGCCATTCCACCGAGAGGGTGATTTTTCACTTTTTCTGTGAACGCACATATAGCAAAAACTAAAAAAAACTAAAAAAATTAAAAAAAGGTGTAACTATATCACAAAACATTGTCTTTTTTTAAACATGTGTTCTACTAGAGACACTAAACAGCTTTCTGGAACTCTGGGAACTCAAGGAAGAGCCGCTACTGAAGATGCTGAGCTTCTCACTGCTTCTCCCTGGGCGGGGACGTGGCCTTGCTGATGTGAGCAAGTCCCAGCACCATGGTCTCTAAAAATTGCCTTAACTGCAATTTTAGACTGTTTGTATAAGTTCTTCCAGAATAAAGATAAAGGCTTTGACTAATAAGCAAGCAATCATAGGGCAAGACCTCACCTTCCATATGCGGTGGGTCACCAGTGGCCGCACACCCCCTAGGGGACAAAGGCCCAGCAGAGCCACACTGGCGGCTGGTGCTCCCTGCCCTGGCCCTCTGCTTCAGCAGCACTGGGCTCCATGGTGCACAAAAGTAGGAGTCAAATCTGCTCTTACAGAGGCTGCATGTGTGCACCTGTCCCCTCCTAGAAGGAACCAGGTTTCTCCCAGCCGAGCTGTAGCTCACCTGGAACGCTGTTACCACTGAGGGCAATTTTCAACACAAAGAAAATCACAGGCAAGTCCTTCAGAAACCACTTCCTTTGAAAAACAGTCTTTATTTTGCTTCAAAAGCTCCATGACAGTAAAAGCGACAAGTGGTTATCTAAGTGACATGGTATAATCTAGTAGGTACACTTTATTCTGTAGTGCACACAGCTCGGAAGAAACAGCACTTGAACGTCAATTGCATTCTTCCT
>NW_006160082.1:3127449-3132605 GCF_000334495.1 Tupaia belangeri chinensis | reverse complement strand
GACACACAATGCCTCCTGGTGACCATGCTTTCCCCACCTCTGAGTACCTGACCATCCTAACTCTCGAGTGCCCCTGCCCTCATAGATCAGGTCCCACTCCAGCTATTGTAACACCTGCCTACCAGGTCTCCCTCCTCCAGGCTCTCACCATATCCCACAAACCATTTCATCATTGGTGAGCCTGTGAGGTGTAAAAGACTATGCGAAGAATGGAAGGGAGGAAGATGATGGGAATCGAAGCAAGTAAAAGGGAAATGGGTGTGTAGAGAAGCCACCATAATTCAAGGAAGAAGAGGAAAGAAGGGTTACAGGGGCCCAGGGGAGGCCAGGATTGCTTCCAGCTTGGGCTAGGTTAATGGAGACAGGGAGGAGAAGTCTAAGCACAACCTCACAAAAGACATGGAGGCCTTGCAGAGCAGGTGCCAGGGTAGCCGGGTCTCCACCTCTGCGAGCATGCAGGATTATGCCACCTCAGCTCTGACACCAGGCAGGAGGGCAGTGTGGCTAGGAGCAGTCAGTGAGTAGAGGGTCCACAGCCCATTCCATGCTCCTTGCATGACACCCTGACCACCAACATTCCAGACAGTAGGGACTCTCCCAGTCTGAGCCCAAGGCAGGAAAAGAGCAGGCCTCCTGCAGGTGCACAGTGGACAGCTAACTTGAGCAAGAAGAGCCTTTCCTGAAACTTTAGGAAGGTTTGTTAGCACAGCATACCCTAGCCAAGACTAGACAGCAGCACACAGCTGAGAGAGGGTGCATTGGACAGTGGTGTCCTGGGTGACAGAGCAGCAGCTGGAGTATCAGCTAGCTGGAAATGAGTAAAGAATGGTGGGAAATAAGAGGGAGAAGAGGCAGCTAGCACATGGAGAGGCCCGAACACCAGGCAAAGGAATGGTCCTGTATCTCAGGAGATCAGCCTGGCAGCCGTGTGTTGGGTGAGCTGGGGAGAGCGCAGATGGGAAATACCATCTCATATGATGTAACAGCAAGAGCTCAGAAAAGCTAGAAACTGGGATCCAGCAGGTGACATGATGGTTAAGACAATGGATTCCCACATGGCCAACCGTGGTTTGAATCCCGAATCTGGAGATTTGTTTCCTCACTTTCCCTCTCTCTCTGTCTCTCTCTCTCTGGTTAGCACATGAGCCCTATAGCAAGTTAAAAAATAATGATAAATAAATAAAATTAAACAAATAATTCTTTTTTTAAGAAAAAGAAAGGTAGAAACAGAAAACGACTGGATTGGATCAGGAGCAGGAGGAAGGGGAGAAGGGGACACAAGAGATATTACATGAAGTCAGCGGCAAGAGGATTTGCAACTGACTAGATGTTGAGGGCAAGAAATAAAAAATGACATGCCACTTAGAGTCCAAGCAGCTAGGAGACTGGCTTCATGGCCTAAATGAAGTAAGGAACATAGAGCAAGGGACAGGCCGTGGAGCACACAGAAGAGGTCAAATCTAATGTTTCCATTTCCAGCAAGCGGCAACAGCTGAGAGATACCATTTACTGAGGGTTCACCAGAAGCCAGTACTGCCCTGAGGGGCCACCTGCAGCACTCCTTGAACTGTCCTAGCCACCTGTCACACAGCTGGGAACAGATGTGAAGCATAGCAGTCCCAGGGCGGGGAGGGGGGGGTGTAAACGAAGATGTGACAATCATCTTTGCTGAAATCTGAAATGTGGGGGACTGCAGTGGAACCTCACAAAGGGAGGTGGGATCTCTGGGACCACCAAACAATGCTGCTGGGAAGGAGCAGGAAGATCTCAGCTCACCAGAGACGGATTATCAAGCAAGAAGGTGGCTGCAATTGATGGTAAGGATGGCCTGTGTGGGCGGGGGACTTCTGTGAGAGAGCAACATGAGCAGAGCGGCAGAGGCAGATAGAGAAACTGGAAACCAACACACCGGAGGGGTCGGGTGGCAGCACAGTGGTAATGGGACTGGACCCACACAGGAAAGGTCACAGGTTTGCATCCTGGGATCTCCCTGGACACTCCATGCTGACACTGCAAGTGGATTGCAGTGTGGGGCCTCTGTTGGGGGTGCCTGTCTGTCTCTGCCATGCTCTCGTGGAAGAAATAAATAAACTTTAACAACCAAAAAAAAGAAATGGAATGGAAAAGGAAAAAGTAACTCAAACTACAGTCTGAAGTGAGAAGAGAGCAAAATATCCCAGATGCCCAAGGAGAGCAGCAAGGAGAGACCAGAGCTGCAAAGGGTGGGGATGCAAGTACCAGGCCAGGGCAGGATGCAAGGAGAGACAGAGGATTACAGAACTGTCCTGGGTGGGCACTGGGAATCTGCACCCTCAGCCCTGCTCCCCACTGCCTACCTCACTGTATGAAAATAGTATCCTTGGGAACCGACAGTTAGCGTAATGGCTATGTCGCTGGACTCCCACGTAGTCGACCGCGGTTTGCGTCCCGGACCCGGTGGCTTAAAACTCACGCCGGGTGCGTGTGCATGTGTGCCCAAGATCTTGAGAGGAGAATGGAGAAGAGATTGCGGCATGACCATCCCCCTGGGGCGTGATTTCTCGCTTTCTGTCTCTATGTCTCTCTCTGTCTGTCTGGCGAGTGCACACGCCCTATAGCAAAAACCTCTCAAAAAAAAAAAAAAAAAAAAAAAAAAAAAAAAAAAGTAGTATCCTTTGCCCTCAAGGCCTGGTCCAAACAATGCCACAGCCCACCTTCTGGCCCCTTCGCACATTAATCCCCACCAAGTCCCAGTGTGATATTACCCCCAACCAGAAGCAGCAGTTCCAGTCAAGGACTTACCTACCTGTCTACATGCTAAAATCCACCCACCTGCCAAGGTCTAGAAAGCTCAATCTCCCCTGTGTGAAGTGTGGTTTGTCCACTGAACAGCACGGTAATTGTATGCTCTTCCCAGCAAAACAGTCAAGTTGTCTTTGTATCCAAGGTATGTGTGCACTTGTCCTACCCCAATTCTGAGCTTCTTGGGATTGGAATTACTCAATCCCACAAACCTCCTTGGCCTTTAGTACAGCCTTATACACAGAGTCTAAATGTTAAACATATGTTTAAGATTCAACGTGGGGCACTGTGATAAACAGCTCCCAGTACTTACCCCATGAAAACCGCAGAAATCACATTTAAGCCTTTTCAATGGGAAGGGCTCAGGCAGGGAACAAATTTAGAATGGGAC
This sequence comes from Tupaia belangeri chinensis, assembly GCF_000334495.1. Lineage (NCBI taxonomy): Eukaryota > Metazoa > Chordata > Mammalia > Scandentia > Tupaiidae > Tupaia > Tupaia belangeri. Next base: position 3,129,433 of record NW_006160082.1, on the reverse strand, counting down.
TTCTTTTGCCAGGAAGCAAGGAAGCACTTAACAGATAATGGGAGAGTGTTAAAAGGACTTAGAGGAGCTGGGGCCAGCAGGTGGCATGGTGGGGAAGGAGCTGGATTCCCACATGGCTGACCACGGTTAGAGTCATGGACCTGGTGGTTTACTTTCTCACTTTCTCTTCCTCTCTCTCTCTAGTGAGCACATGTGCCCTAATAACAAATTAATAATAAGAATAAATAAAATAATTCTAAAAAAATATTTTTAATTAAACAAAAGACGTGAGAACCATCTTAAAGGAGTTCCATGGGCCAAATATGGGATCATCTGAGCATCACAATCTAATACTGTGGGGCCAGCAGGTGGTATGATGGTTAGGGTGCTGGACTCCCACATGGCTGACCATGGTTCAAGTCCTGGATCTGGTGGCTTGCTTTCTCACTTTCCCTTTCTTTCTGTCTCTCTCTGGTCAAATTTTAAAAATAGTAATAATAACAAGTAAAATCAAATGAATAAATAATCATTTTTTAAAGAACCCTAATACAGCATATTTTCTATGTATATCCAAGAACTGGAAAGTACCGGGCTCTTCTGTGAGTTCAGGATGACTCATCATGACAAGAATTTTGGGTGTAACTTCAGCACAACCTATTTAGGCCTTCAAATTCCCAAGTCTTCATAGCTTTATTCACAGTGAGAATTGCAATATATAAAGCATTGTGGAAACAGTGTACTTTACCTTGGGATGAAGCATAAGGTTCTGTATAATGTCCATTATAATGCAGCTGGGGTGGGGGAGGCATCACGTAGGGCTGGGGCTTAGGCTGGGAAATGTAAAGTTGGACACAGGGTTAAAACACATGGCCTATGTACTAGAGGTTAAGCCGTTCTCTGTGAGCCTCTTACCCTCCACTAAAACACTTCTGACCAGCAGGTAGCATGGTGGTTAAGGCACCTGATGCCCACATGGCCAACTGTGGTTATGAGTTCTGGACCTGGTGACTTGTTTTCAACTTTCCCTTTCTCTGTCTCTCTCTGGTCAAATTAGAAAATAAAACTAATAATAAATATAATTGAATAAATATGGGCCAGCAGGTAGCATAGTGGTTAAGGTGCTGTTCTCTGACATGGTCGACCATGGTTTGAGCCCTGGACCTGGCAACTTAAAACTCATGCTAGGTGCATGTGCATGACTGCCCAAAATCCCGAGAGGAGAATGAAGGAGAAGAGATTGTGTCATGGCCATTGCCACTTGGGGGTGATTTCTTGCTTCCTGTCTCTCTGCCTCTCTCTGTGGCCAATAGCAAAAATCTCCCTCAAAAATAAATAAATAAACAAACAAATAAATAAATCTTTTTAAAAAACTTCTAAAGGAGTGAAATATATTACAAATGAAAAATAGACACGAAGACACTGTAGCTCCAACCATATCTATCATTTTCAATGTTTCCCCAAATGCCAACGCCAAGCCCTATTTACTGACACCAGGACATTGGCCAACACAGGAAAATCTGCACTTAAAAAGTTACGAGTAGGACCAGCAGGTGGCATAATGGTGATGTCACTGGACTCCCATGTAGTCAACAACAGTTTGAGTCCTGGACAGGGTGGCCTAAACTCATGCTGGGCACACAGGCATGTGTCATCAAAATCCCAAGAGGAGGATGTCAGAGAAGGGACTGCAGCATGGCCATCCACCTAGGGGGGTGGTGGGAGGGATTTCTTGCTTTCTGTCTCTCTCAATCTCTCTGGCAAGCACACAGGCCATATAGCAAAAAAAGCTTTCCTTTAAAAAAAAGGGCAAGAAGGAATAGACATGAATTTCCTTATACAAACATCTGAATATAAGAAGTTTATATGCAGGGCCAGCAGGTAGTGTAGTAAAGGAGCTGCAGTCCCATATTGCCGACTGCAGTTTGAGTCTTGGACATGGCAGTTTGCTTTCTCACTTTCCTCCTCCCTCCCTCCCTCTCTCTCTCTCTCTCTCTCTCTCTCTCTT
>NW_006160082.1:3101559-3127398 GCF_000334495.1 Tupaia belangeri chinensis | reverse complement strand
TATATATATATATATAGTACATTCAACCTTATTAGATGGTCATCTAGTACTTTAAATGTCTATAAACTTATGAATTCTCTTGGCTATTAATTAGACAAAATGTTGGGACCAGCAGTTGGCATAATGGCTATGTCACTGGACTCCCATGTAGTCAACCATGGTTCAGGTCTCGGACCAGGTGGCTTAAACTCACACCGGGCACATGTGCGTGTGTGCCCAAGATCCCGAGAGGAAAATGGAGGAGAAGGGACTGTGGTGTGGCCATCCCCCTGGGGGGTGATTTCTTGCTTTGTGTCTCTGTCTCTCTCTGTCTTTTTGGTGAATGCACGCACCCTATAGCAAAAACTTCTCAAAAAAAAAAATAGTCAAAATGTTAATATTCAGTTAGACCTAATATTTAAATATGTATAATATAATATTATGTATGCAAGATTGGGTTTAAGAAAAAAATGATCATTTTTTTGGTTAACATTGGTCAAGTATCAGTTCATTATGATTCAAAATCAAAATTAACACTAGCAGAAGCATATTTTATTTAAAAATATGACATCACTAAAAGAAAAAAAGCAGTCACATTTTCCTTTTTTCTTACCAGAGACATCCTTGAAGAAGACCTCCTCCTGATTGGGTTTATTATGACAGTCTGAGTTTGCCTACAAAATAAGATGTCCTTGAAATGAGTGCACACACATATACATGTGCACTCACACATACACACACTCACGCCTCCTAATTCTACCAAAGCAAATTAACATACAGGAAGACAAAATGATAAATCTTCTAAGGCACAAAGAGAAAAATCTAGAGCCAGCAGGTGGCCTGGATGCCACATGGCCAACTCCATGGTCTGAGTATCAGAGCCAGTGGCTTGAGAAACATGTTGGGGGTGTGTGCATGCCCACCCAAACTCCTGAGAGGACAGAGGAGAAGAAGGGACTGTGGCATGGCCATCCTCCCTAGGAACTGATTCTCACTTTCCCTCTCTCTGTCTCTCTCCAGCAAGTGCATATGCCCTATGGCAAAAATCTAATGAGAGAGAGAGAGAGAAACTAAAGCAGCTATTAATTAGAAAAAAAAGAAATTGTTACCCGGGGGGCCTCAGCCCTTTTCTGCTGCCCTCGCCCCTTAGTGAACACTTGGGTTTCAGGCTCTTCCTGAAGCATCATCACCAGGACCATCAGAGAGATCTCTGGGTTATCTCTGCCCTGACTCATCCACTCATTCTCTTGAGTGGTCTTAAGCAGGGGAAAGAAATAAGGTCACATCCCCACAAACTCACCCCACAGGGGCCCGGCTATAGTAGTGCAAGTGGGAGGGTGCCACTGCACAAATGGGGCTGTACAGGTTCAGTTCCAGTTCAGGTGCAGTTCCTGGTCCAACCTAGACAAGCTGGACACAGTGTTGTACACACCTGTGGTCCTGCCTGGCTGGGAGGCTGGGCAGGAAGGAAGACGATATATGTGGCAAGACTCTGTCAAATATGCCTCTCTCTCTCTCTCCTGCACATTCACATGTGTGTGCTCCCTATAACATGTGTGTGCTCCCTATAGCTCTCATGAAAAGCGGGGGCGGGGGAGAAACTAAAACTCATCCAAGGAGAAGCAGGATTTGGTGGAATCCCTCTCTCTCGTGGGCTGGGGGCACTGAGTATCTGCACTAATTGGTGTGACCAACTTTCAGCCCAGAAGCCTGAGGCAATAGGAACTGCCTTCCTATTAACCTCAGACTACACACATGATGGAGAGAAAAGTTTATAATTTTGGTGATTACAAATTTACATTTCCTCTATGGAACTAAGTCCGGGAAAGCAAAAAAGTAAAAAATTAGAGTCAGTGGGCTTACGGTAAACTCATTTATCTTTCTTTGCAAGAAGCTTCTGTATGATCACCTTAATATATGGCTATATGTATGCTTTATACATTTATTTATATCTCTATATACACTTTTTTAAGGCTTTCTAATTTTGTTATTTCTTAAAATACAAAAGTCATATTATCAGAGAAATTAAAACTAAATCTCATTCGTTTATCTATTAAACTTGTTTATTACATATCTACTTTTTAAAGCAACTGAAGTATTAAGGAGTTCTGGCTGATATTTATCTGATAATTGAGACTTTAAACTATTCACATAGTGGAGCCAGCAGGTGGTGTGGTGGTTAAGGCACTGGATCTTCATCCACATGGCCAACCATGGTTCGAGTCCTGGACCTGTCAGCTGAAAATCATGCTGCCAGGTGTGTGTGCATGCCCAAAATCACAAGAGAATGGAGGAAAAGGGATTGTGGTGTGGTTTTCTTCTGTCTCCCTTTCACAAATGCACATGCCCTATGTCAAAAATCTTAAAAAAAAAAAAAAAAAAATTTTTTTCACCTTAGAAAGTTCCTTCTGTGGATGAACAATTAGATTTTAAAAAGACTCATTGTAGGACCAGCAGGTGGAGTAATGGTTATGTCACAGGACTCCCACATAGTCAGTCACGGTTCAGCTCCCAGACCCAGCACTTAAAACTCATGCTGGGTATGTGTGCATGCATGCCCAAGGTCCTTAGAGGAAAAGGGATTGTGGCGTGGCCATCCCCCCTGGGAAGTGATTTCTCCCTCTCTGTCTCTGTCTCTATCTGTCTGGTGAGTGTAAGTGCCCTATAGCAAAAATCTCTCAAAAAAATTAAATGAATAAAAACTTCATTTGTAAATCTATTAAAATAGAGGCAGGACTTTTTGGGTCCTGTACATGATCAGCTTTATTGCTAATAACATCTAGGAACCTGAACACTCGATTCTTGGCTTTGTTGAAGACTTACGCAATTTTGTCAAAGCACTTATTTTTAACGTTTTATTATGTGTTCGTGGCTTGCAAGCTTGTGTGACAAATTACTTCAAAAATATTTTGCGACCTTTTTCATAGTATTTTAAGGACTAATTACTATAAAACTCATCATTGCAAAGTGTGCATTCAATCCATTTCATCAGCAACTTTCCCATAATATCAAGTCTTGCATCTTCCAAATTAACATTATCCTTAGCACTCTGTAACTGGTGTCTTCTATTCAAAATATGAATATAAGCTTACTTTTATAAGATTTTTTTTGAGAGGTTTTTGCTATAGGGTGTGTACGCTCGCCAGACAGACAGAGAGAGACATAGAGATAGAAAGTGAGAAATCACCCCCCCGGGGGGATGGTCACGCCACAATTCCTTCTCCTCCATTCTCCTCTCGGGATCTTGGGCACGCACGCACACGCGCCCGGTGTGAGTTTAAGGCACTGGGTCCGGGACTCGAACTGCATTTGACTATATGGGAGTCCAGTGACATAGCCATTATGCTAACTGCTGGTCCCCCTTATAAGATTTTTGAGATATGAGACCAGCAGTTAGCATAATGGCTATGTCACTGGACTCCCATATAGTCAAATGCAGTTCGAGTCCCGGACCCAGTGCCTTAAACTCACACCGGGCGCGTGTGCGTGCGTGCCCAAGATCCTGAGAGGAGAACGGAGAGAAGGGATTGTGGCATGGCCATCCCCCCTGAGGGGTGATTTCTCGCTTTCTGTCTCTCTGTTTCTGTCTGTCTTTCTGGCGAGCACACGCACCCTATAGCGAAAACCTCTCAAAAAAAAAGACTTTTGACATGAAAAGAAAACTAGTGTATATTAGGAATTTAATGTCCGGTAACCACATTGCTTTTCCCAATTTACTTTTCAAAATAACTTTCTTTCATTATCACTGGAAAGTATTCAGGTTGTTGATGAAATGTAGATTTCTCAGGACCAACAGTTAGCATAATGGCTATGTTGCTGGACTCCCATGTAGTCAACTACAGTTCAAGTCCCAGACCCGGTGGCTTAAACTCACGCCAGGCACGTGTGTTGTGTGCCCAAGAACCCCAGAGAAGAATGGAGAAGAAGGGATTGCGGTGTGGCCATTCCCCCTGGGGGGTGATTTCTCCCTTTCTGTCTTTCTGTCTCTCTCTCTTTCTGGAGAGTGCATGCACCCTATAACAAAAACCTCTAAAAAAAAAAAAAAGAAAGAAAGAAATGTAGATTTCTCTTTTCCAAAGGATGTTCCATTCTTCTAGTGTTTGTGAAACAAGTTTGCATGATATATCTAGACTTTATTTTTTTAAAAAACAGAGATTTTTTGCCTTAGTCTGCGTGCACTCACTGGAACAAGAGAAAGAGACAGTGAGAGGGAACGAGAGCGATCACCCCCAAAGGGGATGGCCACACTGCAATCCCTTTTTCTCCACTCTCCCCCCAGGATCTTGGGCACATACACACACGTGCCCACCATGAGTTTCAAGTCATGGGGTCTGGGACTCAAACCGCAATGAGCTTTGTTGATGTCCAGTGACGTAACCACTACGCCACCTGCTGGCTCCTGTCTAAGTTTTTTGAAAAATATTCTTTAATTTCATGCTAAAATATTCCTTAAAATTGGTGTACAGAATTCAAAGACACTATATTTTGTAGTCTTGTAATGTACTTTGCCTCTAGTAAATTCCTATTGTTAGGGACATGTTTGGGCAAACTGGGTCCTCAGAACTTCATATGCAACTACCAGAGACTCACTTCTAGATAAACTGAACATTTTTTGTGAGGGAGGGAATATAATCTTTTCTCCTCCACTCTCTTCTCGGGATTATGGATGCACATGCACCCATAATGTTTATTGCATACACGCAACTGGCATGTTTTTCAAGCTGCCGGGTCTGGCACTGGAACCAGTAGCTGGTCATATGGGATACAGCCATCTAACCACCATGTCACTAGGTGACCCCTGGATTGAACTTTTAAAGTACTATAAATTCAGAAATGGCGAGAAAGGGCTGCTGATAGACCCCTCTATCAACAAACTCCAACTTATCTATAGTTGCCCATTTGGTGGCAAAAATAAAACTTCAGTATGTTAAACACAGACTCCAAGGATGCAGCACTGAAGAGCAGAGGCGGCAACTCCCACACATGCTGTCTATTTTGGCAACCTTGCTAGCAACATCCAGTCCGAGGGCGAACACTGCCTACTGCAGAAGTCAGTTCTGTTAAACACCCAATAAACTCCTTCCTCTCCTATCTGCCAAAGTGTCAGACCTAGCGGCCTTGTCATCAGTTGTTTTTTTTTTTTAGAAGAGATTTTTGGTATAGGAAGCATGCGCTCATGCAAGAGAGAGTGACAGAGAGACAAAAAGTGAGAAATTACCTCTCGAGCAATGTCCACGCCACAATCTCTTCTCCATTCTCCTCTCAGGATTTTGGGCATGCATGCATACCCACCTGGCATGAGTTTGCAGCCTCCTGGTCTGGGACTTGAACTATGGTCTGCTATGTGGGAGTTCAGCAACCTAAGCATTATGCCAACTGCTGGTCCACCATCAGTTCTAACATTCTAACCTCCTCTCCCTTCTTGGCATTGTTCTTACAGAAGCAGTTTACTCTGAGATCAGTTATCTTCAACTTAGTGCACAGAGAAAAGGGTGTAACTGTTGTTCTGGGAAACACTACACTTAGAGGTGCTGCTGGAGATGAGAGAGCTAAAGAACTCTGGGGAGAAATCACTGGAACGTGTGCACTGCGGAAGGGCCACAAGAAGGGCTGCCAGCCTGAGTCCAGCCAACTTTGTTACTTATTGAAACTACGTATTAACTCAAGGACTCAAACACCAATCCCATAAAGGAGATCCAGTTAATATCCCGATATCACTAATGGGGAGACTAATACTTAGATTAGGTCATTTTGATCACGTGGCACACCAGTAACAGAACCAGCATCTGAACGAGGTGGGTCTGCTGGAGTCCTGAGCATAGGCCTCTAACTATTATGTGTCTGACTCCCACCTCAACCCCAACCAGTGTGCAAGCTCCATGGAGCAAGAGGACTTTCCATGGTATCACTGGTGCCTGGTCCACTGCTTGGCACACAAGCAAGCCCTCAAATGCTTGTTGGAAAATGAGTGACATGGAGAGCTTACGCTGATATCCATGACAGGGACTCACAGTCAAGCTTGTTCCTAAGCGTTATCTGATTTCTGCTTTGTGAGCTTCCTTTCTTTCATCACTCTACTCATAGCTAGTGGAGTGAGACTCCGATCAACAGCAAATGTGTTGGATGTGACACTCCTGGAAAAGGTTTGTCTCAATGACTTTCCTCTTGAGCTGCCTCTAACAGGACAGAGAAGCCAAAGCTCTCCTAGGACAGGTCAGAGACGCATTTGCAGGCTGCTGAAAGGTTGCTGCTCCAGTTCTGACTTGCCTGCCCTCCTTCTCTCCCATGTGCCTCCTCCCAGGGGGAGTCCCTTGGCACTGTGGGCAGGGAGAGGGACAAAGCTGGCAGAGACCATCTCGGGGAACTGCGAAAACTGATGATGGGAGAGGTCTGGCTTCACTCTCACTCCATGACATGCCTGATTTTCTAAGGTGATAGTGACCTTTGTCCCTAGCAGGGCGCACTCAGAAAGGGAAGCTGCCTCTCTCTGACCTTCGCAGAGGTCATGTCCCTAGCCCTGTTTGGGAGGGAGGGGAGAGAGCCCACTGTCTGGCACAGTGGTTGCTCTTCAATTTCCCTCCCACCTACTGCCCTGCCCTTCACCGGCACCATGGAACTCCCAGTCCTCTCCACACACCTGTGGGGGCAGATGAGGGAGGAGCTACTCCATCTCCTCTTCAAGCCATGCAGTAGCCTAGAAGAGATGGGGCAGCCTCTCCACTTCCAAGCAGGGCCTACTCCAGTCAGTCTCTGATCACAAAGTCTCTAGACAATAGGTGGACACCAGGCACTGTTCACTAATGGCCGAACCTGCAGGGAACCCTTACCAGCCCTCTCACTGTGCCCAGCAAGCAGCTGCTGTGGGCTGAAATCCATGTTTCCCCCAGGCTCTTGAACACTCCATCACTTGGCATCACAGATGAGAGGACACGTCCTCCATCCCCCACAGAGAGAGGAAAGAGAAGCCTCCTACATCTACCAGAAGCACTCTCAAGACTCCTCTCGCCCTGTCTTTTCCTTGCCTAGATTAGGGAGGCTGATTGTGGCATAACCAGTTCTGAGGCTTAAGGGTGGTGGTGTGGTCGAAAGAAACTTTTGTCATGATTGGCAGTATTCTCTCATTCAATAACTAATCCAGCCCATACTTAATCCATACTTAACAGAATGTTAAGTAAAGGTCCCGTTGTCCCCATTTTATAAATAAAAAAGACTGTTATCTAACTGACATTACTGAAGTTCGGGTGACATAAAAGATAATTCTATTACCTAAAGTACCGTGTTTTGAGGGGAGAGGCTGTTGGATCATCCCATTGTATAAATACTAAAATATAGGTATCTGGGTCAAGGTTTGCTAGCTTACATCAGGCCATGCCAAATACCATGCTGTTACAGATCAGGTCTGGACTAAAGTTCTTTCTATGCCAATAGAACTCCTCTCCTGAGCTGGCAGTCTCCGGAGTCTGAGCCAGACCTCAGAATCCACGGTCCAGTCCAATGTCCTCTACAGTTTTGTTAAATGCCCATCATTTTTGCATTTACCCATCTGGACTGTGACAACAATCTACAATACTGCAGAACTGCCGTAACATTAAACACGACTCAGCAGTCTATGCCAACGGCCTTAGAAGAAATGGCTAGAAAAACTTAAGTTGTTTTCTGTTTTACTCCCCATCAAAATATTAAAAGCTTCATTTACTTTCTTTGGGAAACAAATGCTCACAATGACCTATATTCATGTGCCACTGACTTATTCATAAAAAATTACACAAAAATCACTCATGGGAATGGGTTTCTATAGTCTACAGGACATACGTATGTTAAAAACAAAATTTAAATAACAGCCCTTTAAAATAATCATCCCATTTTAAAAAGAAACAAATGGCCCTTATACAGATGTAATTATGCAACTGATGATGACATTAATGTACTTTTATTTGCATATGTCAAAAGAAAGCAAGATCCCAAAAATTAGATTTTAAGACTAAATGAATCATTTACTACCAACACCCATTTATTGTTTTCTCTAAATTTTAAAATCATTACTAGGTGATGACTTCTCACAATCATCGTTAAAAAGGCATTAACCATCAACCGATATGCATGTCTGATGGAAAGGGATTATATTTTATGGTTTTGTCTAATGACTGATTTTAAACTGTTTTCTAGAAAAGGAATAAACCAAGGTAATGATGATGCAATTTTATGAACACTCTTAAATTCATGAGAGGTTGAAAAATTAGAAACACTGTGTTCCAACACATCGCAATTATTGACCTGAACCTTAGAATACACCTTTGCACAGAAATAACATCACAGACGGTTGGGTAACTGGGCCAGCCCACAGGAATCCCAAATGCAACAACAAGGAGCACCACTTTCTCTAACCACCAGGGAGAACACTTTCACATAAGAATGCAGCCAGAACCCCAAACCCAGGCAGCAGTCAGAAGAGGCTGTCCATATCCAGTAGGAAAGCAGGGTTCTTCCTCCTGTCAGTGTATACCAGAACCCATCACTGGACTGGGAGTGGCCAGGACTCAGATAAAAAGCTGGGGGCGGGAGGCAGAGAGGAGAGGGGCCTGACGCCAGAGCACTCAGCACTGAGTGGCTCTCCCTCCCTGGGGACATCCTGCCTGTCCTCTGTGCTGTTGCTCCCGCCCAGCCCAGTTTCTTCCACACCCTGCACAAAGAATCTCCACAGCCTTTCTTCTTCTCTCCCGGTGCTAACGGACAAAAAGGCCTTCTTCAGACTTTGCTCCCCCAACTTACAATTAGTAATAAAGGGAAATCAGACCCAGAGCAAAAGGGCTCTTCTCTCCCGTGACTCTCGTCACTGGGTCGCGCAGGTTTCCATCGTTCACCAAGCCTTGGCGCCTTGCCAGACAGGGGACGCAAAGATACAGGAGAGGAGGCCCTGCCCTCATGAACCTCCAATGGACAAGAGACAAAGTAGAGCCACATCAAAACCACAGACCTGAGGTGGTGCAGAGGAAAACATGATGTTCTGCAAGGCTCACCCATGTGGACGGTTCTGGGCTTGTGTCTGGAAACCTCCCTAAATACAAAGGGACACGTGTGACCATGATCTGAGGCTGACTGAGGCTAGTGGTGGATTACAGCACTGGCACCCTGTTGTGGGTGCTGTCTTCTCACTCGCTGAGTCAGTTAATTAGTTAATTACCTAATTAATTTTAAAAGAATATAACAGACATGATGTAAATTGATTAACTAATTAATTTAAAAAGAATACAACAGACAGATGGGTTCTACCAGGCCAGCCCTGACTATAAGGAGCAGCTCAAGTCCTGCTGGTCCCACTACTAGCCACAGCACAGGCACAGGACTTTCACTCAGGTCTAAGTCTGCAGCCGTACATCAATAATGGGCAGGCATAACTGTGCCAAACGGGGCTGCCACACGGATTAAGGAAGGCAGGAAGTTCTCCGCACAATGCTTGACACAGAACAGGCATTTACTGCATGACTGCCAGCAGGTATGAGTGCAGTAAGGGAGGTAGACTCCGGGAGCCAGAGTCAAGGGTCTGCTAACCGGAGGCACAGGAGCCCAGAGAAGGAGGACTCCTGAGTCTGCACTTAATCCCCTACCCAGGGAGAGGGAAGAGAGCAGCATGCTCAGGTGCAGTCCTAACCTAAAACTTTAAGAGCAATGCTACATCTTCTGCTCATCCTTTCAGGGGATGGATCAGAGACAGCTGAGGCAGGGCACGGAAGCCAGCAAAGCAGCAGCTGCAATGGTGTAGAGGACAACTTGAAGAAAGGTGAGGACTGGGAACCAGCAGTTAGCGTAATGGCTATGTCGCTGGACTCCCACGTAGTCGACCACAGTTCGCGTCCTGGACCCAGTGGCTTAAAACTCACGCCAGGCACGTGTGCGTGCATGCCCAAGATCCCGAGAGGAGAAGGGAGGAGAAGGGATTGCAGCGTGACCATCCCCCCTGGGGGGTGATTTCTCACTTTCTGGCTCTATGTCTCTCCCTGTCTGTCTGGCGAGCGCATGCGCCCTATAGTGAAAATCTCCCCCCCTCCCCCCCCAAAAAAAGAAAGGTGAGGACTGAGCAAAACCATTCAGGTCTCAGTTTAGATGTCACCTCACTGCCACGCCTCTCCTAACTTGGCAGGACTACATGAGACAACCTTTCCTAAGCAATCGTACAGCAATCGTACAGCATCACAGATATCTCAAATCAGAGTACTTAACATTTGTTTCTATAGATTAATTAAACGAATTCACTGAGGCCTGTGGTGAACCAGGCACTTGCTTGGCATCAGGAATACAGCAGTGAAGACAGTCCTTTTGCACTTTGTCGGAGCTTCTTTCATTACTAATTGCTAACTGGGGAAGCAAAGTCCTAAAAGGGTATTTTTGTCCCTCCCTTTCTGGCTCTATGTCTCTCCCTGTCTGTCTGGCGAGCGCATGCGCCCTATAGTGAAAATCTCCCCCCCTCCCCCCCCAAAAAAAGAAAGGTGAGGACTGAGCAAAACCATTCAGGTCTCAGTTTAGATGTCACCTCACTGCCACGCCTCTCCTAACTTGGCAGGACTACATGAGACAACCTTTCCTAAGCAATCGTACAGCAATCGTACAGCATCACAGATATCTCAAATCAGAGTACTTAACATTTGTTTCTATAGATTAATTAAACGAATTCACTGAGGCCTGTGGTGAACCAGGCACTTGCTTGGCATCAGGAATACAGCAGTGAAGACAGTCCTTTTGCACTTTGTCGGAGCTTCTTTCATTACTAATTGCTAACTGGGGAAGCAAAGTCCTAAAAGGGTATTTTTGTCCCTTAGCACTAGTGGAGGGTAAAAAGAAAGGGAGAATCTGCATCGCGATGGAGCTTACCTGCTGGTGGGGGGTGCAGACAATTCACAAGCAAACAACAGAGAGTCAGGTGGAAGAATGAAACAGGGTAGGGGAACAGAGACTGGTCTTCATGGACAAGGGCCGACACAGGGTGGTCCAGCCTCTGATTGTGCTGAGGGAGGAGGGCGGGTAAAAATATGGCAAAGAGCATTTCAGGCAGAGGAGGGAGCAACTACAGCATTCCCAAGGGTGGAGTGTGTTCACAGACGATCAAGGATACTGTGTGGCTGGAACAGAGTAGGCGGGGAGAAGGCCAAAGGCACCAGGCCAAGAGCATGTCACGTATAGCCTCGCCCTGATTTTAAGAAAGAATGCCATTGGAGGGTTTAAGGAGAGTGACAGGACCTGAGAAATGTTCAGCTAACATCATTCCGGCTGACTTATGGAAAATAAGGTACAGGCGTGGGAGGCACAGAAATAGAGTCAGAGGCTACGTCGATACTCCAGATGAGAAGCGATAGGGCGGGCACCAAGTTGGCAGCAAAAGTGGTAAAAACCGTCTGATTTCAGACTGCTGGTGACTCTCCAGGTAGAGCTGGCAGAGCTAGCTGGTGAATCGGGTGTGGTAAGAAGAAGAAACAAGAAATCAGTATGACTTCTAGGCTGGGGGCCTGTGCACTCCAGAGAATGTAGTATACTGCCATTGGTCAACACGGGACAGAGGGGGAAATAGGCAGATTGGAAGGCAGGAAGAGGAGGAGAAGACCAGGAAGTCAGTGTTAGACACACAAAATTTGAGAAGCTGGGGCCAGCAGGTGGCGTGGTGGTTAAGGCACTGGACTCCAACATGGCTAACCATAGTTCAAGTTCAGGACCTGGTGATTCACTTTCTCTCTATCACTTTCTATTGAGCACACATGCCCTACTGCAAAAAACTTTAAATAATAATAATAATAAAATAATAATTTTTTAAAAATTGAGATGCCTTGTAGGTACCAGATGGAGATATCAAGTAGGCGGGAAGTTGCAGGAGTTGAGAACTTGGGGAAAAAATGAGATTAGGAATAAAATCTGATCTACTCCTAGAACATAACCGCTTATATGTCAGGTGAAATCCCCTAGAGAGGAACATGGCTGGAAAAGGATCTCAGGACTAAGCCGGCCAAGGTGAGCGAAAAAACCCTAGAAATAAGGAGCCCCAGGAAGGGTGGGTCCTGGCAACCGAGGAAGGGCAGGATCCAGGAAGGACAGTGCAGTCGGAGGTACAGAGCTATAGGGCTGTCAAGCAAAAGATGACCCCGATAAGTGGTCTCAGTGGGGAAGGCAGGCTTAGGGAGAGAAGAAGAGGAAGCAAGTGGATACAGTCCAGGTGAAGGAAGCTGCCATGATGAAAGCAGAGACAGTGCTGAGGCTAGTGGGAAATGTGGAGTAAAGGACAAGCATTGTCCATGTGCAATATCACAGTACGTGTGCATGCTGCTGGGAATGAGCCCACAGAGAGCAGGAAACCCCTGTGGACTAGCAAAAATGTACACTAGAGAGGCCAGCAAGTGGCAGGGTGGTTAGGGTGCTGGATCCCACAGGGCCAGCTGCACAGTTCAAGTCTCAGACTGGTGGCTTGAAAAATACGCTTAGTGCATGTGTTTGTGTCCCCAGATGCTGAGGGGAAAATGAGGGGAAGGGACTGTGGTATAGAAATCCACCCTGGAGGGTGAGTTCTCACTTTCCCTCTCTATCTAGAGAAAGCAAGCCCTACAGCAAAACTTTTAAAAAGTACACTAGAGGGGCTAGACCATGATCCAAGGCTGGCTGATCATGCTCTGGGGTGGATCATAGAATCAAAACCCTGTTGGAGGACCAACAGATAGTGTAATGGCTATGTCGCTGGAATCCCATGCAGTCAACCACAGTTCGAGTCCCAGACCCGGCAGCTTAACACTCACACTGGGGCAGTGCATGCATGCCCAAAATCATGAGAGGAGAACAGAGGAGAAGGGATTGTGGCATGGCCTTCCCCGGGGGGGTGATTTCTCGCTTTCTTACTCTCTGCCTTTCTCTGTCTCTCCAGTAGGTTTATAAGCCCTATAGCAAAAATCTTTAAAAAAACAAAAACCCTGTTGAGGATGGTATCTCTCTCTTATTCTCTCTCTCTCTCACTTATGGAAAGAAACTATTAAAGAGTATACTAGGAGGAAGGGACATAAATTCTTCAAATGGCTTTAATCTTAATTACTCAAAATGCTGATGAAGGCATTCATGAGAATAAATAAATAAATAAATAAATAAATAAGTAAATATAGCCTCTTTAACTTTCAAGAATTAGACTGGTCCTAACAACTAATTTAAAGAAAAAGAAAAATTTTAGAGAGATTTTTGCTAAAGGGCACATGCGCTCACTAAAGAGACAGAGAGATACAGAGAGACATAAAGAGAGAGCACCCCCTGGGGGGATGGCCACGCCACAAGCCCTTCTCCTCCGTTCTCCTCTCAGAATTTAGGGCACTCACAGACATGTGCCAGGCATGCGTTTTAAGTCACTGGGTCTGGGACTCGAACTGCAGTCGAGTACATGGGAGTACAGCGATATAACCATCACGCTATCTGCTGGTCCCTTAAAGAAATTTTAGAAGCATATTTATAGTTATGAGAAGTTAGTCCAAAGCTTAAAATGAGTGGTGAAAAAAAAAAAAACCTGAGAAATGTCTTTAATATGCAATAAGAAATTATTACAAAAAGTCACAAAAATAAGAAAAGAGATTGTTGGGCTGGCCAGTGGCATAGTGTCAAGGTGGCTGGGTCTCACATGGCCGACTCTGTGTTTCAAGTCCCAGACCCAGCAGCTGGAAAAACATGCTGAGTGCATGTGTGTACATACCCAAAATCCCAGAGGAGAGTGGAGAAGGGACTGTGGTATGGTCATACACCCTGGGGGGTACTTTCTCACTTTCTCTTTCTCTCTCTCCCTCTCTGAGTCTCCCTGGCAAGTGCACACACTTGTTATTGTATGATACTGTTATATAAAAGTTGCCTTTCTAGAAGACATGATAAAGCCCAGGGCTAGAATTCATTATTTTCTACAGTTTCCGGGAGCAGACCATACTTACAGGTTACACTGGTTCAGTCTGTAAAATTTGTGTCGTGCAACACAGAGTCTCCACACATATTTTGCTGTTTCCATGTCTTCCTAGCAAACAAAATAAGCATAAAGTAATATGAAAGTACACATACAACTTGATACTTTTTCTGCAGTGTTTGAGGACAAGACATAAATTGGGTGATATACAATGTCAATGTCACTTTCAGGACACTGTGATTCCTTTGTTTTCCAACACTGTGTTTCATCACATGAATGCCATGAATAGGATTTAAGCCATGCAGACAAAAAGCTGTTCTAATAGTGTTATTTTGTTATTATATAGTTTTAAAAGGACTTAAAAATTTAAAAATTATAAAATTGCCAATTTTCCTTCTGGACAAATACACTAAAAGGGACTTTTAAAGAAAACATTTGCTTTAGTAACTTAATAGTGCCTTTATCAAGAAAGCAAAAGCTAAATAATATTTCTGTGGAGAAATTCCTTTCTCAATGAAATTAAGAAGTGCTTACATTCTACCCCCAGTACTTAGTCCCTTAAGTTTAATTTAAAGGTCATCATGATCAGAGAGTACCCAAAGACTCATTCATTCAAAAGGTAAGCAGCCACCTTTTGCCAAGTACCATTTTGTAAAATGTTATAAAATATCATGGGGCCAGCAGGAGGCATGGTAGTTGAAGCACTGGACTCCCACATGGCCAATTATGGTTTGAGTCCTGGACATGGCGACTTGCTTTCTCACTTGCCACCCCATTCCATATGCACCCAACCTCCAACCCCATCTCTCTCTGGTGAACACATATGCCCTATAGAAAACTTAAAAATAATAATAATAAATAAATAATTAATGCTGAGTGCATGTGTGTACATACCCAAAATCCCAGAGGAGAGTGGAGAAGGGACTGTGGTATGGTCATACACCCTGGGGGGTACTTTCTCACTTTCTCTTTCTCTCTCTCCCTCTCTGAGTCTCCCTGGCAAGTGCACACACTTGTTATTGTATGATACTGTTATATAAAAGTTGCCTTTCTAGAAGACATGATAAAGCCCAGGGCTAGAATTCATTATTTTCTACAGTTTCCGGGAGCAGACCATACTTACAGGTTACACTGGTTCAGTCTGTAAAATTTGTGTCGTGCAACACAGAGTCTCCACACATATTTTGCTGTTTCCATGTCTTCCTAGCAAACAAAATAAGCATAAAGTAATATGAAAGTACACATACAACTTGATACTTTTTCTGCAGTGTTTGAGGACAAGACATAAATTGGGTGATATACAATGTCAATGTCACTTTCAGGACACTGTGATTCCTTTGTTTTCCAACACTGTGTTTCATCACATGAATGCCATGAATAGGATTTAAGCCATGCAGACAAAAAGCTGTTCTAATAGTGTTATTTTGTTATTATATAGTTTTAAAAGGACTTAAAAATTTAAAAATTATAAAATTGCCAATTTTCCTTCTGGACAAATACACTAAAAGGGACTTTTAAAGAAAACATTTGCTTTAGTAACTTAATAGTGCCTTTATCAAGAAAGCAAAAGCTAAATAATATTTCTGTGGAGAAATTCCTTTCTCAATGAAATTAAGAAGTGCTTACATTCTACCCCCAGTACTTAGTCCCTTAAGTTTAATTTAAAGGTCATCATGATCAGAGAGTACCCAAAGACTCATTCATTCAAAAGGTAAGCAGCCACCTTTTGCCAAGTACCATTTTGTAAAATGTTATAAAATATCATGGGGCCAGCAGGAGGCATGGTAGTTGAAGCACTGGACTCCCACATGGCCAATTATGGTTTGAGTCCTGGACATGGCGACTTGCTTTCTCACTTGCCACCCCATTCCATATGCACCCAACCTCCAACCCCATCTCTCTCTGGTGAACACATATGCCCTATAGAAAACTTAAAAATAATAATAATAAATAAATAATTATTTAAAAACAAACAAAAAAAATCACAATGTTTATGCTACCCCTCCCCAAATCCCACAAGCACACAAAAATGCTAACTTGTTAACATTTAGAAAAAACATTTCACGCAAATTCTTAATGTTTACTCACAGTCTGAAACTGGATGGTCTCCTCTTTATTTGCCAGCTCTAATGCAAAGAAGGACTTGTTGTGGGACATGTTAGCAATATCATGCCACCTAAAAACAAGGGGACAAGGCCAATGAGTGCTTACGTGTACATGAGGAAATAGAGCATGAGTTTCCTTATGCTTGGTGTATTTGCTAATTATTTTTCAAAGAATGCAATGGCTGGGCCAGCAAGCAGCATGATGGTTAAGGTACTGGATCCCATGTGGCCAACTCCATGGTTCAAGTCTCAGACATGGCAGCCTGAAAAACACATTGGTGCATGTGCATGCACGCCCAAAATGCCAAGAGAAGAAAGGAAGAGAAGAGATTGTGGCATGGCCACCATCCCTGGGGGGGTGGGGGGGAGTGATTTCTCACTTTTCCTCTCTGCCTCTCTCTAGCGAGTGTACGACATATCCTACAGTGAAAGTTAAAAAAATAAGTAATAAATAAAACAATTGTCTTAATCAGCTAGCATGTATTTTCAAATAGAAATGACAACAGCAGGTTGCAAAACGTAAAAGCATGAATTCTAAATAAGAGCAACAGTGTCTGAAAAGATGTAAAATATAGCAAACATCCTCATTTGCTAGAATAGCTCAATGAAGAAGATCTCTATCTTATCTGGTTGCCAAGGTCTCATTCATTTAGTCAAAAGAACTAAATTGGCCAGAAACTATATATATGCTCTCCAGAAAGAGGCAGAGAGACAGTAAGAAAGAGAAAGAAAGAAAGCACCCCCAACAGGACACAGTCATGCTGCAATTCCTTCTCGTCAGGATCTGCACATGCACACACACGTGCCCAGTGTGCTTCTCAAGCTGCAGGGTCCAAGACTCAGACTGCACAGTCAGCCATGTGGGATCCAGCCACCTTAACCACCAGGCCATGGGCAGGCACTCGGCAAATATTATAAAGGATAACAATGCCAGAAATTGCATTAAGGCCTAGGGATACTAAAATCAGCAGGCACAGTGCTCCCCTCAAGTGGGCAGAGTGTGAGGGTGGGAGTGAGAGAAAGATCACAGGCAAGTACTGTTAGGTGTTGCAGGTACACAGGGTAAAATCAGGCACAAAAGTGGAAGAAGAGTGCTCAGAAAAGCTTCAAAGTAAAGGTCAAGTGTAAATGCCAGGAACCAAAGGAGTGGACTATTTTGGGTGAATTCACTAGGATTCTAAAGCCTATTTTGTACTTTCTACTTTTATTTTATCAAATTTAGCTTTTAAAATATTTTATTATATAATTGTAGGGCCAACCACAGTTTGAATCCAAGCCCCAATGGCATGAAAAACAAGCCAGGTGCATGTGTGTACATGTCCCAATACTGACAGGAAGGAGAAATGGAGAAGAAATTAGAGCATGAACACATCCTATCAGGGGTGCTTTCTCCTCCCTGGCACATGCGCAAGCACTCTAGAAAACGTGGGAAAAGAGAGAGAAGACAGGATAAAGTAGCTAGATCTCAGAGTAAAATGACAAATATTTCTACAATATGACACTTTTGATTTTCTAGATTATGGACTTTATAAAGAATTAAAGACAAGGAGTGAACAACATGGCCAAATTTACTAATTTTAAAATATAAATTAGAACACACAATACAAAAAAAGCAATTTAAACCATCAGTAATTTAACTGTTCAGAGTCAGCCACTAGTACTGCCCTATATCCTTCCTGTATTGCTCGCTACATACATTTCTAGATTTCCAAAAGTAAATAGTATCACTTTTTATAATCAAGAAAGAAGAAATCACCATTAGAAAAAGTAATTGAAGTTTGCTTAGATGTTGGTATTTGGGAAATTTTGGCACATAACTAGAGTTTTTAAAAAGGGCTTGATTTTCCATAAGAAATAATGATAGAAAGTAGAGTTCAAAATATTCTTCACACAAAGAAAAACAAAAGAATTACCTCCATTATGGTAAGAAAAGAATCAGGATTTTGTTTTGTTTTGTTTTGTTTTAAGAGATTTTTGCTATAGGGCACATGAGCTCTCTGGAGCGACAGAAAGCAAAAAAATCACCTCTCTGGGGGATGGCCACACTGCAATCCCTTCTCCTGCATTCTTCTCTTGAGATTTTAGGCACACACACATATGCACCCAGCGCTGTTTAAAACTTCTGGGTCTGGGACTCTAGTTGTAGTAGACTATGTAGGAGTCCAGTGCCTTAACCACTATACTACCTGCTGGTCCCAGAATCAGACAATTAAAAATTTTTTTATAAATAGATCATTATTATAAACACTATTTTAAAATTGGTATCAGTTTTCACTTATAGTTTGGTATTTTATTTTTAGTTCTTCTTAACATTTCATTGCTGTACATCTCCATAGCACACAAGATGCTTTTACAAAAACATGCATTACAGGGAGCAGCAGTTCTGGACCTGGTGGCTTGAAACACACCAGGTGTGTGCACGTGCATGCCAAAAATCCCAAGAAGAAAATGGTGAAGGGACTGCAAAGTGGTCATCCCCGGGGGGTGATTTCTCGCTTTCTGTCTTTCTGTCTCTCTAGCAAGCACACATGCCCTAGAGCAAAAATCTCTCTTAAAAAAAAAAAAAAACGAACAAACAAACAAAAAAATGCATTACATTCTGCACATTTGATTTTGAAGAAAGTAGTTTACTGGGGCCAGCAGGCAGCATGGAGATTAAGGAGGCTGGATCCCACATGGCCAACTGTGCTATTCTAGTCCCAGTTCCAGAGGCTTGAAAATCATACTGGACAGGTTTGTGTGAGTGCTCCAAATCCCAAGAATGGAGGAGAAAGGATTGCAGTGTGACTATCCCTCGGGGGGAGGGAGGAGGCACGATTTCTTTTCCTTTCTCTCTCTCTTTCTCTGTCTCTCTCGGGTGCATGCACATGCCCTATAACAAACCAAAAAAAAAGCTTATTGAAAGAATTGCTCCATTCAAGTGATATTTTATTCTAGGAAAGGGATAAAGGGATAATCTCATTCTCTAATGAGAACTTGGGAGAGATCTATGAGCAATTTAACTACTAAAAAGAATTTAAAAATATATTAGCAGTGGGAAGCACAAAATACAGAAAGAGTTCATAACAAAAATACCTAAATATCACCGGAGGCCTTCCATTCTTGTGTTTCACAAAGATGCCTTCAAGACATGCTCCTATGGAGATGTCACTTCCTTGGCTATCCTAGAAGGAGAAAGCAGAAAAAGAAACACTCAGGAAACAGATGCATAAAACTACAACCGCAGGAGCCAGCAGGTTACGTAGTGGTTGAGGGTGCAGGACTCCCACATGGTTGACCGTGGTTCAAGTCCCAGACCTGGCAGCTTGCGCTCTCTCTCTCTGTCTCTCTCTAGTTAAAATAAAAATAAATAAAGATAAATAAATTAAAAAAAAAAACAGTCCCAGCCCAGTGGCACATTTGGCAACTAATGAAACTGAATGCCACATGGCTGAATACAGTTATAATCTCCAGTCAGCTTGAAAACACATCCAGTGCATATGTGCATTCCCAAAATCCTGATGAGCTGGAAACCAGGAAAAGTGTGATGAGACCCTGTTGCAGTTCCTTTTGCAGTTCACACAAGCATAAAAATAATCCTTTTTAAAAATTACAGCTGTATCTATTGCTAGTTCCCTAAACTTATTTCCCAGATAGAAAGTGTTCAGAGAAATACATGGAAGGAAAAAAGTCTGAGTAATATAAATGAGTTACCTTGTAAATATAGTTACACACCACTTCATGATGTTTTAGTCAGCTCCTTGTTTCCCATAGGATTATAAAGCAGCTGAAAAATTCCTATCACTGAGTGATACCATCTTAACATTGTAGCAAAGACAATACTCACATGCTCATGGTGGTGGTGGTGATGTAAACAAACCTACTGCACTGCCAGTTACATAAAAGTACAGCACATATAATTATATACAGTACATCATACTTGATAATAAACAACTATTTTACTGGTTCGTGTTTTGCTATACTATTTTTTTGGAGAGGTTTTTGCTATAGGGTGCATGGGCTCGCCAGAAAGATAGGGGCAAAGACACAGAAAGCGAGAAATCACCCCTCATGGAGGATGGTCACATTACAATCCCTTCTCCTCCACTCTCCTCTCGGGATCTTGGGCGCACACGTGCCCGGCATGAGTTTAAACCACTGGGTCTGGAATTGAACTGCGGTCAACTACATGGGAATCCAGCGACATAGCCATTACGCCATCTGCTGGTCCTACACTATACTTTTTATCGTAATTTTAGAGTGTACTCCGACTCATATTTTTAAAAATTTACTGTAAGTCCACTCTAATGTTCACATAACACCACCTAATGATGCTTTACTCAGAACACTCTCCCTTGTTAAGCAAGGCATGACTGTATGATGAAAACTAAAGACTTTGGTCCTCTTAAGTAACTATTTCAAGACTATTTCATGTGTGTGTATTTTTTAAGAGAGAGATTTCTACTATAGGGCACGTAAGCTCTTCAAAAATACAGAAAGTGAGAAATCACCCCCCAGGGGAGATGGCCATGCTGCAATCCCTTCTCTCCATCTCCTCTTGCGATTTTTGGCATGCACACACTTGCGCTGACGTGAGTTTTAATCCACCAGGTCTGGGACTCGCACCGCAGTCAACTATGTGCAAGTCCAGTGATGTAACCATCATGCCATCTGCTGGTCCCTCAAGACTATTTTAAAGCACACACAAGCTACAAAATTTGGGTCATAAGGACCTTAGCTTTTAAGTTTCCAGACTTCTGCACGTCTTCGACCTTTGTACGCCAGGGTATCCACAGGCTTTCTGACTACTGTTTCAAATCCTGAACCTAACCTTGGATAGCCCAGCCTTCCAGTCATGCTTACCTTCGCAGGGTAGCTCTCCTCTCCATAGCCATCCATTCTCTCTACCTCCTGCATGTACAGCATTTCAGCATCAGGAGCTGTGAGCCCCCTGCAGTCCAAAAGAAGTTAGTTGAAAAGACTAAAAATCCATCAAAATAAAGCTTTTCTTTATATTCTACATATTCTACATTTCAATTTGGCATAAGGATTATAAATATTTTAAGTCTCTATGCATCTGCAATTGGTTATATTAGTCATTAATATTTACAGAAAACTGACTACATGCAAAGTACTCTGAACACTGAAGGTGAATTACATAAGACTGTACCTCTTGTACTTCAGACAGGTAAGAAAAATCTCATTCAAATGAAAGCTAGAATATATTTCTAAACCACCAAGTAATAGCTTATTACCCAAAATATCAGGCATCACTGAGAATCATGTGCTAAATAACAAAAGACAAATGAAGGAAAGGAAAGAATGAAGGTGACCAGGCAGAAATCTCTCAGCTCAGGACGGGTAGGAAGGTAGTGTGGGTAAGGAGCAGCTCAAGTGCAGAGATCCACGTCTTCAGCCTCATCTTCTGCTGTTCCTCATGTCCCCAAGGCACCCCAAACTGTGGACATATTCAGCTCTGCATTTCCTTAACTACTCTATGTTCCCTCATGCCTCTGGACCTTAGCTCATGCTCATCCCTCTTCTTGTCACACCTATCACCCACTCATGGACCTGCCTGGTCCTAATAACCCTCAAGACTGAGCCTATGTATGACTGTCTCTTTGTCACCTTCTGGGATTCCCCGATACTCCCGAGTCTGTGCAGTCCTAACCCCCAGAGCATTCGTTTATCTTCTACTACTTAAATGATAATAAATATCATAGTTCTAATTACTACTGTGATAGGTTGTCCTACCTAGCCCTCAGAATGCACACTTGGAAGACAGGAAATTATTCTGTTTATCTCTGTACTGCAGCAGCCAGCACTCTATCTCATACACAGTAAGAGTACTAAAGTGTCTTGGAAGGAAAAGTACAAATGAATTAATAAAAATGAAAGAAGGTAAGGTAATGCGTATGCCCATGGGATCAATTAAGCTATGGAAAAACGATCCACTTAGATGGCAGAAGGACAAATTGGAGAGAGAGGATTTAATGAACTTGTGGGTAGCATTTAATCCCAAGGCAATGAACCCGGGTTGGTGTACGGCAAGAATACACCGATGAGCACTTAGGAGAGAGAGGGCAGAGACAAGCGCAAAGTGATATTTAAGAAAGACTAGTCTTCCGTGAATGATTGCATAGATTTGAATGGAGAGTCACTAGAAGCTAAAGGTTATTTTACTGAGAAGGGAGTAAATGATAAGTTAAATCAGACAGACCTACTCTCAAATCCAACCTCTACCATGGGTAGAGGCATTAGGTCTTTTCGAGCTTGCTTTCCCCATCTGAAAGGTAGAGATAATACTGTCCACCTCGAAGAGCAGCTCTAAGAATATAATGATAAGTACTTGGAACCGCGTAGTAATTGGTTTATGGTAAGACCAAGCACTCTACAAGAGACTTATCTTAACAGGCAACCAAGAGAGTCACCACCAGATAAACTCAGTATCCACCAGCCTACAAAGGTATGCAGAAGCAGGTCAAGGCAGTGTGGACCATACCTCTCAGCAGAGCTTCCAGGAGACAGAGGTACTGCCTCCAAAATGAGAGAGCAAACAACCCATAGTTGCTACATCGTAAGAGAAAATGAATCTCCCTAACCACTCCATTATCCTACACAGAATTAGGTTACCACACAAACCTCCAATATATGGAGTGAAGAACTACTGGGTTGTCTGGAAAGTCATGACACATTTTTGCATAGAAAACCATACAAAAATATGTCATGACTTTTCCAACTACCCAGTATCACCCTTGAACTGGCTGCTTTCAACTTCCTCATTTCCTCCTTGGTAAGACATGGACAGTGAACCGGCGACTACTGGGTAAGGGTTTAGAACAGCATCGGGCACGTAGAGTGCTGTGCCATGCCTGCCACTTGCAACACAGCGGTCACAGCAGCAGCAGTGCTCCACATTTAACGGTCACACAGCCACACACAGGGATGAGTTCTACGCTATTGCCACATCTTCTTAGCATTACCTGTATTTCTGATGTAGTAAGGCCACTTTCTGGGTTGCTTCTTCCAGTACTTTTTCATCTTGTAACCATCCCTGAAGAAAACACACCACAGTAAGTGTGTAATAATTCACTGAAATCTCTTAGCAAGAATCATTGCTACTGAGTGTTACTGACTTTTGTCACTTTCAGACAAAATTATGACTAGTGTTAATCAGTGGGACCGTTGCTTACATGTTTCTAAGGAATTAAGTGGCTTGTACTCAGGAACCAAAAATCTTGCCCTGCCTTCTCAGCACATCCCAGAGAAAGTTTCAGCTATGTTGTGTCAGGCTGTCAAAACCATCTTGAGCATCCTCAGGCTGGCTGTATAGACACTCAAAAGAGCATTCCACCCCTCCCATAGCTGTGCCAGTACAGTTTCTGTATGACCCTCACCAGCAATGGCTTACAAAGCAGAAAGCAGTGTCTTTTGGGGCCAACAGATGGCGTAATGGTTCTGTCACTGGACTCCCACGTAGTCAACCATGGTTCAAGTCCTGGATCATGTAGCTTAAAACTCATGCCAAGCATGTGTGCATGCATGCCCAAGATCCCAAGAGAAAAATGGAGGAGAAAGGACTGCAACAGGGCCATCCCCCCACAGGGTGGTTTCTCCTTTTCTGTTCTCTCTGTCTCTCCAATGAGTACACATGCCCTATATAAAAATCTTTCTCTAAAGAAAAAGAGAGAGAGAAAAAAAAAGAAAGCAGTGTCTTTTTTGGTTGTCTATTAATTTTAGATTTTTTTTCAATTGTGGATGAGAAGCCAAAATCATTTCACTATAACTTTGTGAGATTTTAAGTCTTCAGTTAAAAGCAAAACCCCTGCATAGTTCCTCAGAAGCTGAAAATCAATACCCTTCCTTAGACTCACATCCAAATACAGAATGGGCAGAGCTGAATGACTACAGACCCTTTTATTTCTGTGGGTTAACAAGGACCAAAACAGGGAAAGCATTCACCTTGAAATGTTTCTAAGAGGAACTAATTTTTTAGCATAATTTCTGCCTCGGAAGTCTAATATAAAAACTTCATTTCAGAGATATTAAGAGCATGGAAATAAACTGACATGATACCCCAATGTCCAAAGAAGTCTTGGGCCACCTCCGAGGTGCAGTAGTAAAGTACTGCTCAGGGAAAGCCAGATCCCTCATGGTAGCCACAGTTCAAATCCCCAGCAAGTTCTGCCCTGAGGCACACTGCAAACAGGTGCAAGTGCCCAGGAGCCAACCAGCTAAAGAAATAGGAGGGGGATTGTGAAATGACCAGACCCTGTGGTGGGCGCCCCTCTTTTTCTCATACACATGCATTCACTCTATCATGAATAAAGAAAGAAAAAAGAAAAAAAGAAAGACATCTTACCACAGGAAACAAGGCAAATTTCTGTAGAAAGTCCTGGGATTCATACTGATCGAAGTCACCAAAATCAGCTATACAAAATGATATTTACATGTCGATTATATGTAATTTGCATAGCAAAACTTGTACAAAATGCAATATTCAGTGTATAGGTGGTGTCCTTATGATTAAGAAGTCAAATCTGTCTTCCAGTTATAAAAAAGCATTTGTTTAAAGTTTTTTTTAAAAAAATAGTAAGGGTGAGCAGGTGGTGTGGTGGTTAAGGTGCTAGATCCTACATGGCCAACTCTGTGGTTTGAGTCCTGGACCCAGTGGCTTGAAAATCATGCAAGGCATGTGTGTTTACATGCCAAAATCCTGAGAGGAGAATGGAGGAGAAAGAACTGTGGTGTGACTATCCCCACCCGAGGTTGATCTCTCACTTTCCTTCTCCCCTCTCTCTCTGGTGAACACATGCACCTTACGCAAAAATCAAACCTGAATAACAATTAAAAATTAACAGTAATATTCAAGAAACCAAAGAAATGAAGTGTACTTAACGTATTAGTGAACACAACTTCACCAACTTCATTGATTAGCAGAGCTTTCTTCTTACAATATTAGTTAGCTGTTAGCACATTAAGTCTTTGAGCTAGATAAATATATAGCATATTAAATGCTTTAAATACATGTGCGTATTTCTATTTATTGGACTGTTTGCTCTGTTGACATGTGATTATAATAGAGTTAATCTTACATAATATAAATAGTTTCATTAAAGCAATCCAAGATCATTTCTTCTCAAAAGGAAGCTCTTTATATAACAGACTGATATTTAATTAATATATAACTAATATATAATATAATAAATAATAATTAAAGATGTAAAATATATAGAAAGTCATTTACTTTAAGAATGCTATTTTGGTATAACATACATTTTAATATGATAGAACTACTACATTATTAACTGCCCTTACCTTGAACGGCCAAGCCTGCTAGCTGAATTGCTTGTTCTAATGTACAAGGAATGTTTCCTTCCAAGATATCTTTCTTCAGCTGCAGATAATACTGATACCTATTTTGAAAATGTCATTTTATAACGTCAATTCAATGTTATCTCTAACTGAGGTACAATGTATTTTATAATTTAGTAGAAGGACACAAGCCAAATATATAAAACCTTAACCCCACATGGTTTCAAATGACAAGAATGTTCCTGACCATATCTACACACAAATAAAACCTTATAGATCTGATGAGGCATTTATCCTTAAGCACAGTTATTTCAAAGCTAAAACCATCTAGAACATTCCCTATGCCTGGGAAATAAATCTAGGGGAAAATGGTCCTGATATTTCAAACTAGACTTATATTAAAATATTTTTGTGGGACCAGCAGATAGCATAATGGCTATGTTGCTGGACTCCCATGTAGTCAACTGCAGTTCGAGTCCCAGACCCAGTGGCTTAAAACTCACCGGGTGCGTGTGCGTGCATGTGCGTGCCCAAGATCCCGAGAGGAGAATAGAGGAGAAG
>NW_006160082.1:3099391-3101495 GCF_000334495.1 Tupaia belangeri chinensis | reverse complement strand
AAAACCTCCCCAAAAAAAAAAAAAATATTTTGGATGGTGAGCAGGTGGCATAGACAGTAAGGCAGCTGAATCCCACATGGTCAACTGTGCAGTTCAAGTCCCAGAACTGGGCAGCTTGAAAATCACAGCGACCACCTGTGTGTACATGCCCAAAATCCCACAAGGAAAATCTCTGGTGTATGCATATGCCCTATAGCAAAAACTAAAAAAGAAAAACTTTTTTTTTTGTTTGATGAAAACTCAAAAAGAATAGCTGCTAAGATGCTTCCTTAGAATTCGGTAATGTTTGCCATCTTTATACTTTCAGAAAAGAGGATACCAAACTTAAGAATCAAACAAACCTGAATTAAATTCCAGCTCTCCAATTGAGTATTCTACATTAATTTGGCCCAGTCACAATCTGTGAGTTTACATTTACCATCATCCCTTCACAGGGCTAAACGTAAGAAATATCTGTAAGTGGCCATCCCCCCGGGGGGGGTGATTTCTCGCTTTCTGTCTTTCTGGCAAATGCATGTGCCCTATAGCAAAAACCTCTCCAAAAAAAAAAAAATATTTTGGATGGTGAGCAGGTGGCATAGACAGTAAGGCAGCTGAATCCCACATGGTCAACTGTGCGGTTCAAGTCCCAGAACTGGGCAGCTTGAAAATCACAGCGACCACCTGTGTGTACATGCCCAAAATCCCACAAGGAAAATCTCTGGTGTATGCATATGCCCTATAGCAAAAACTAAAAAAGAAAAACTTTTTTTTTTGTTTGATGAAAACTCAAAAAGAATAGCTGCTAAGATGCTTCCTTAGAATTCGGTAATGTTTGCCATCTTTATACTTTCAGAAAAGAAACTTAAGAATCAAACAAACCTGAATTAAATTCCAGCTCTCCAATTGAGTATTCTACATTAATTTGGCCCAGTCACAATCTGTGAGTTTACATTTACCATCATCCCTTCACAGGGCTAAACGTAAGAAATATCTGTAAAGCTCCTGACACGAGACCAGGAGCAGAGCTGGCACACGGCAGCTGTACCCCAACAACCATGTGCTTGAAGCCGGTCAGTAAGCAGTATTTCGTTTGTCTCCAGTCTCCATTTCACTGAAGCTCTAGAGTATAGATTTTTTACTTTCTTTTATTTACTCACTCAACAGACAATTATTAGGACCTACTACCTGTTGAGCATTGTCTAGGAGCTAGGGAAACAGTGCTGAATGACAATCGACTGACACCCCACGCCCCCGCCCCGGGGAAAGGCCATGCCACCATCCCTTCTCTATTCTCGTCGTGGGATTTTGGACAGGCACACATGCCCATGCTCCTGGTGCTTTTTGGTTTTTGTTTTTTGTTTTTCAAGTCACTGGGTCTGGGACTCGAATCACAGAGTTGGCCATGTAGGATCCATGCCACCTGGCCAGCCCCAGAGCCACCTAGAATACAGAACCTCCTCTGAGTTGGCAGTCTGTGAAATAGCCCAGGCACAGTTCATAACTGAATTCCTCTGATGGCCCACCTCTTTAATTGTTTCATGTGTGTCCTTACATCACCCTATCCTCTGTTTTAGCGAGCTCCATCCCTGTTCTTTGCTACCAAAGAACCTGACCAAAACACCGTCCATTCAAGTAGAAGAATTCAGATCTGACTTTTCTCCTCCCACCTACTAGTAGCAGAACCCATAGGTTTCTCTCAATCAGCAAAAAGAATCCTGGTAGCTCTGGGATCTTGTCAAAGAGGAAAACTTGAATTTTTTTTTTAAATTATTTTATTTATTTAATTTTATTTATTTTAATTTGACCACAGAGGGACAAAGTGAGAGAAAGAAAGAGAGAGGAAAAGTGAGAAAGCAAGCCACCAGGTCCAGGACTCAAACTGCAGTTGGCCATGTAGAAGTCCAACACCCTTAACCACCACACCACCTGCCAGCCTCAGAGACTTGAAACTTTCTATAAGGCAGCTCTTCAAAAGGCTACATGAGGGGCCGGCAGTCGCATGGTGGTTAAGGACACTGGACTCCCACATGGCCAACCATGGTTCAAGTCCTAGACCTGGTGGCTTCCTTTCTCACTTACTTTCTCTCTCTCTCTCTCTCTCTCTCTCTCTCTCTCTCTCTCT
>NW_006160082.1:3093188-3099347 GCF_000334495.1 Tupaia belangeri chinensis | reverse complement strand
AAAAAAAAAAAAAAAAAAAAGGCTACATGAGGCTCATGCCGAGCGCGTGTGCATGCGTGCCCAAGATCCCGAGAGGAGAACAGAAGAGAAGGGATTGCAGGCCATCCCCCCTGAGGGGTGATTTTTCGCTTTCTGTCTCTTTGTCTCTCTCTGTCTGTCTGGCGAGTGCACACGCCCTATAGCGAAAACTTCTCCAAAAAAAAGAAAGAGTTGCAGCATGACCATCCCCCAGAAGGGTCATTTCTTGCTGTTTGTCTCTCCATCTCTCCAGTGAGAGTATGTGCCTTAAATGAAAAATCTCTCAAAAAAAAAAAACAAAAAAAAAAACAAGCCTACTTGAGGGAGACTACATATAGGGAAATCTACCTGTTGAATATGCTAGTCAGAGACTTCACTCTAAATATTCTAGATTCTTTCTTAAATTAAAAAGAAAAAAAAAAAGCAACATTAACTTAGCCTCCCACAGGAATATTTTCTGCCTGACATTATTACAGTCTGCTGTAAGAGGTGACTCCTCCGTGTTTGCTCTCAATTGCTCATAGCTGGTTCAATGTCTTCTGCATAAAATCCTTTTAAATGATAGACCAGAAAAATTCGTCATGCTTCTTTTTGTCATATAAGGAATGAAAATTCTCATAAGATTTCTTCTTTCAATGTAATGGCCACAGAGTTCAGAGCTACAATTTAGGCAAGGCCAGCCATCATTATCCCTTTTAACTACTTTCTCTGCTATTTAATAAAAGCCATCTTCTACTGACTAGGAGTTAGAGCTCAGAGATTAAGCAATGTGTTCAAAGTCATAGAACTAGGCTAAACTGTAGTTTGAATCCAGATCTGAATGAACCTAAAGCTCTTTTTTTTTTTCTTTGCCACAGGCGCATGTACTTGCTGGAGAGACAGAGAATTGAAAGGCAAAGTGAGAAATTCCCCCCCAGGAAGATGGCCACAAAACAATCCCTTCTCCTCCACTCTCCTCCTGGGATTTTGGGCACGCACACACACACATGCCTGAAGTGAGTTTCAAGCCACCAGATTCAGGACTCGAACTGTAGTTAGTCAAGTGGCAGTCCAGCACCTTAACCATCACACCACCTGCTGGCCCAAAGCTCATGTTCTTAAATGCCACAAATCTCCAGCTGTAAATTTTTCTAATGTATTTAACCATTCTATTTAGTATTTTAATACTAGAGTCCTTAGAATACAATCATTGAGAGCAAGAATTCAGGAGCCACCTGAGTTAAATCTCAGTTCCAATAAGTACTCACGCTGTGGCCTTGGGCAAGGAATTCAACCTTGCCGTATCTTGTTTTTTTCATCTACAAAATGAAGATAATAGGACTGACCCCATAGCACAGTAGTTAAGTGCAATGGATTCCACATTGCTGATTGTAATTAGAATCTAAGCTCCGATGGCTTAAAGAACATGTCAGATATGTGTGTATACAGGCCCAGGATGTTGACAGGAATAAAAAATGGAGGGAAAAAGACTGCAGCATGACCATATCCCATTGGGAAGGTGCTTTTTCTTAGTCTCTCTCTTGAAAACGTATATGCCTCTGGCAATTAAAAAAAAAAGAGAAAGAAATAAACCTCTATTCTTTATAAATTACCCAGTTTAGGGTATTCTGTAGAGCAACAGAAAACAAACTAAGACATCAATTTTTTTTTTTTTTTTAGGTTTTTGCTTATAAAACATTTTTGCACAGGGCCAGCTCTGTAGCACAACAGTTAAGGCAGTAGTTAAGCCCAGGAGGTAGGAAAGTAGACCCCACGTGGCTACCCACAGTTCAAGTTCTGCCCCAGCAGCTTGAAAAACATGTTGAGCACATATATATGTATGTGTATATATATATATATATATATATATATACACATCCGAAATCCTGATTGGGCGGGTAAATGGAGCAAAAAGAATTATGTTGTGACCACATCCGATGGGCGTGGGTCTTTCTCTGGCTGGCACACTTAGCCTTTGGCAATAAAAAAGTTTTTTCTACACAAAAAAATTACATTAAGAATTATATAACAAATTAGAAATCTACATATTTATGACAAAAATTCTAAACAATATAGGAAGAGGCACATATTTTTCTCACCTGTTTTTTTTTTTAAGAATTATTTTACTTAACTTTACTTATTTATTTTAATTTGACCAGAAAGGGACAGAGTGAAAGAGACAGAGGGAAAGTGAGAAAGGAAACCACCAGGTCCAGGACTCGAACCATGGTCGGCCACACGGGAACCCAGCACCCTTAACCACTACTCCACTTTCCAGTTTCTCCTCACCTGTTTTTCTTAGACCAGTAACAGAAGGCAATAAATGGACTTTAGCACTTTTACTTTTTAAGTTTTGCTTTGGAAATTTTGAAACAGATATATACAAAATAGGTATAGTGACCTCCTATCTTTGTCATGTTGCCTCACCGATAATTGACCTTACACCTGCCACATTGCCTCCACCCACCTTTGTTCCTCAAAGTGTTTTACAGTAGGGGCCAGTAGGTGGCATGGTGGCTAGAGGCGCTGGACTCCCACATGGCCAACCATGGTTCAAGCTCTGGACCTGGTGGCTTGCCATCTCACTTTCCTCTCTCTCTCTCTCAATCTCTTGCTCTGTTTTTCTCTGGTGAAATCAAACAAGTAAATAAATAAATAAATAAATCTAAATAAAATAACTTTAAAAAAAAAGTGTTTTACAGTAAACCCCAGATATCTTATCATATCACCTATAAATACTTCAGTTATTTAATCCTAAAAGTTAACTTAAAAAAAAATGATAATAGTGTTTAACATACCCAACCAAATGAACAATGTCTTCATATTACCCAATATCTAGTCCATGTCAAAAAGTGCACTTTTTCTTTTTCTTTATTTTTTTAGATTTTGGCCATAGGGTGCATGTGCTTGCCAGATAGAGATAGAGAGGAGGGAAAGTGAGAAATCAGCTCCCAGGGAGAATAGGTAGGTAGCATCTTTTCTCTCAGGATTTTGGACATGCATGCACATGTGCTCCACATGTTTTTCAAGCCCCTGGTCCAGGACTTGAACTGCAAGTGGCCATGTAGGAGTCAAGGGCCTTAACCACTATACACCTGCTAGCCCTGAGAGTTTTTTAAAATAAGGACCCAAGAATCCAAACTAGGTGTATAGATTATATTTGATGAATATTTCTAAATCTCTTAAACCTTAAAAAAATTATTCCTCTTCAATTTCATGTTACTTTTTTAATGACAAAATGGAACCATTTGTTATGACTTTTCCAACAACCCAGTATAATGTATCTATACTGTCCGGTGTGGTAGCCATTAGCCACGTGTGGCTGTGAAGTATTTTCAATGTGGCTACTGCAATTGAGGATCTAAATTGAACTTAATTTTAGTTTATATTAACTATCAAATATAAATAACCACACATAGCCGATGACTGGAGAACGGTACAGACTAGAGGCTTGCCTACACACAAATTCAGTTTCTCAGCGCTAATTCGCAGGTGCTGCTGGGTGCTTCCTGCTCACCACATCGGAACATCTGGCTGGCCCACCTATAGTGAGGTTGACACTGCCCACTGAGTTCAGATTGTCAGCCAGTTCCTTTCTCCCAAAGGTTTTAGCTGCTGTTGGTGATTATTTTCTGGACATATTATTCCATTATTAATTGAAAAATGGCAATTTTCCTACTCTATCATTTCTCTTATATTTATTAAATGTGATTCTTTCATAAATAACTTTTCCTTAATAAGAATTTAGTTATTCTTTTATATAGTCTAAAGAAAAATTAGGATAAATGTACTACCATTTGGAATGATTAATTGGTACCCTTGAAAATTTCAAAGATAACCAATGAGGTAATCAAATATTATGAATTCATTACTTTTTAAAGAATTATTTTATTTAATTTTATTCATGATTATTACTTTTGTGTGTGTGTGACAGGCTGTGTGCACTCACTAGAGACAGACAGAAAGCAAAAAAATCACCCCCCGAAAGGATGGCCACACCACAATCCTTTCTCCTCCACTCTCCTATTGGGATTTTGGGCACGCATGCACACGTACCCTATGTGAGTTTTAAGCTGCCAGTCTGAGACTCGAACCTCGTCAACTATATGGGAGTCCAGCAAAGTAACCACTATGCCATCTGGTGGTTCCACTACTATTATACTATTATTTTTTAATTTGGCCAGAGGGGGGTGGTGAGGGGTGAGAAAGTAAGCTGCCAGGTCCAGGACTTGAACCACGGTCAGTCATGTGGGAGTTTAGCACCCTAACCACCACACCACCTGTAACCCCAATTCATGATTTTTATCTCTAAGAGATTTTTGCTATAGGGCATATGCGTTAACCAGAAAGACAGAAAGAATGCGAGAAATCAGCCCTCCTCCCCAGGGGATAGCCATACCACAATCTCTTCTGCTCCTCTCTCCTCTCGGGACTTTGGGCATGCACGCACATGTGCCTGGTGAGTTTCAAGCCGCTGGGTCTGGGACTCAAACCTCAGTCGGCCACATGGGAACCCAGTGCCTTAACCACTACACCAACTGCTGGTCCCCAATTCATGACTTTAAAAAATATATTTAGCTGGGACCAGCAGATAGCATAATGGTTACATCATTGGGCTCCCAATTGTCAACCATGGTTTGAGTCCTAGACTTGGTGGCTTGCTTTCCCACATTCCTTCTCTTTCTCTCTCACTCTATCCCTCTCTGGTCAAATTAAAATGAATAAATAAAAGTTAGATAAAAATAATTATTTTTTTAAAAATATGATGGGGGCCAGCAGGTGGCGTGGTGGTTAAAGGCACTGGATTCCCACATGGCTGACCACAGAGCCCCAGACCTGGCAGCTTGCTATCTCCCATTCCCCTTCTCTTTCTCTGGTCAAAATAAAAATAACAAATAGAATTAAATAAATAATTCCTTAAAAAAAAAAAAAAATTTTTAAAAAAAAAAAAAAACCTCAAACTGGGTACATGTGCATGTGTATCCAAAATCCCGAGAGGAGAATAAAGAAGGGGCGTGGCCATTCCCCCCAGGGGGTGATTTCTCACTTTCTGTCTGTCTCTCTCTGTGTCTCTCCAGCAAGTACACATGCTCTATAGCAAAAATCTCTCCAAAAAAAACCCTACACACACACACACACACACACACACACACACACACACACACACATATATATAGCTGGACATGGTGCCTTGTGTCTGAAATCCTCGCCTGGACATGGTGCCTTGTGCCTGTAATCCTAGCTATTCAGGAGGCTGAGGCAAGAGCATCACAAGTTCAAGACCAGCCTGGGCAACATAGTGAGACCCTATAATTACACATTCATATACATACAAATACATAAACATACATATACACATCTATATGTATACATACATGTGTATACATATTTATTTTTGAATGAGTTTTTTAGTTTTGGGGTTTTTTTTTAATTTATTTTTTACATTAATTCACTATACATCATTACAGCATACAAATGAATTTTCCATCCAAAATACACTGTGTATTGGCTCAATCAAGCACATCAACATACATGTTATCAGCAAATAATTTTCCAATTCTTATGTCTTGTATACTTTGTTTTTTGTTTTGCCATCCTTGATTCCCTATCCCTCACCCTCTGCCAAGTTCCACCCTCCTCCCATATTGTCTCTGGTATCCATGGTTGCTTTCTATGCCTCCCCGCCCCCATTTAATTGATTTGCTAATGAACTTAATTAGTCTAAATATATCCAATAGCTAGCACAGCTGATGTATACCTATACATGAACCCAAGTCTGACTTTATGTATAAACCTCAGTGAGTAGAATGAACATATTATAACATATTATAAAGTAGTACCCAGCTGGGGCTATATAGCTTACTGCAGTCATCAAATATGCATTTTTTTATTTCGATACAGTTTTACTGTTTCTTTTCTCCATCACTATTTTTTAAATTTGCTACAGAACGTGCATCACAACATACTAAATGTGGTTTCCCATCTAGAATAAACTGCATAGTGGCTTAATCATGCATGTTATCATCAATAATATTCCATTTCTACTTTCATACATATGTATATGTATATATATGTTTTACCCCAAGTTTGACCCTCTGCCCTTTCCCACTCTCTTATTACACTATCTCTGCTATATACAGTTGTCTTCCATTCCTTTTCCCC
>NW_006160082.1:3081344-3089915 GCF_000334495.1 Tupaia belangeri chinensis | reverse complement strand
CCTGCTGGGCCAGCGTAGACATTTCTAACTGGCCTCCTGCTCTTAATCTTGCCACCTCTAATCTACCTTTCATAATGGGTCATCTTTTTAAATGATAATTTGGTCATTCCATTAAAATTTGAAAAATTTTTTTTCCCCCATTGAACAGTGATTTTCTGATTAGGACATGACTGCTTTTATACTATTTTTGCAGAATCCATGAGGCTGTGTCTTCAAGAAAGCCTGTTCCCTTTGCCTCTCCACGTGAGTTTTGGGTGCTGGAGGCCGGATTATCAGTGAGAAGTCTTGATTTCTGTTTTCCCAAAATGGTTATTTTGCAGAATCCCAGTTTGGGGTTTTTTTTAATGTTTTTGCCACAGGGCACGTGCACTCACTCACTGGAGAGAGACAGTCAGTCAGATGAACACTGAGAAATCATCCACCAGTGGGGATGGCCTCATCATAATCCCTTCTCTTCTCTTCTTGGGATTTTCAGCATGCATGTACATGCATGCACCCAATGTGACTTTCAAGCCACCAGGTTCAGGACTTGAACCATGGTCAACCACGTATGAGTCCAGCACCCTGACCACCATGACACCGCTGGCCCCTATAACATCCTTTTTGAGGCATAATTGGCATACAATAAAATGCTCAAATTTAAAGTATACAGTTTTAACTCAAGAACCTATTAACATAAAAAATAAGGAACAGGAACCAGTAGGTGGCATGGTGGTTGAGGCTCTGGACTCTCACATGGTTAACTGTAGTTCAAGTTCCGGACCTGGCTGCTTACTTTGTCACTTATTTCTCTCTCTCTCTCTCTCTGTCTCTCTGAGAACATGTGCCCTATGGCAAATTAAAGAAAAATAATAATAAATAAAATTAAATAATTCTTTTTAAAAAATAATAAGGAATATACAGATCACTTGCAAGTTTCCTTGTACCCTTCATAATCCTTCTCTCCTACTCCTTTCCCTTCCCTAGGAAACCACTAATCTGCTTTCCAGCTCTATGGATGGGAGAGCTAGAACTTCTCTAGATATCTTAGACCATGAGGTAACCTAGTGGATGGAAAGAACATGCTGAGGATGCAGTAAGCATTAGACCTTGAAGACTGGAGTTGTCACACAGGGCTCCTTCTACACTTTTACAAAGTCAATGATATTTGGGAGTTTTTGTTACATGCATTCATACATAATCCTTACTGATACAACTTCTCTATCAGGTCTCCTATACCTCATCAAAGAGCAATCCTACTGATAGAATCATACATGTCTACTCTCTCTCTAATAGCTAGCTTTCCATAGCTAATTCTTTTTTAAGTCAAAATTTAAATTATTGCCTAGATTATGGCATAGACATTTCTTTATTTGTTATTTAAGATTTTTGTCATAGGGTACATGTGCTTGCCAGAGAGAAACAGAGACAGAGAGAGGGAAAATGAGAAATCATTCCCCTGGGGGTATGGCCATATTGCAATCCCTTCTTCTTCATTTTTCCCTCATGATTTTGGGCATGCATGCACAAGTATCAGCATGTTTTTCAATCTGCCAGGTCCGGGACTTGAACCATGGAGTCAACCATTGAGATCCAGTGCCTTAACCACCATACTACCTGCTGGGCCAGCGTAGACATTTCTAACTGGCCTCCTGCTCTTAATCTTGCCACCTCTAATCTACCTTTCATAATGGGTCATCTTTTTAAATGATAATTTGGTCATTCCATTAAAATTTGAAAAATTTTTTTTCCCCCATTGAACAGTGATTTTCTGATTAGGACATGACTGCTTTTAAACTTCTCTCATTTCCAAATAATATTTGAAACTTCCTGAAAACATAGTTTTTCCAATATTCACCCAGTTTTGCACAAGGTTAGTCTCTCTAATCAGAAGATTCTTTTTTTTAAAGAATTATTTTATTTAATTTTATTTATTTATTTTAATTTGACCAGAGAGGGACAGAGTGAGAGAAAAAAAGTAAGAAAGGATTAAAGCGTATTCACTTGCCTATTCACCTCCCACACTAACCAATATAGTTCTTAGATCATAACGTATCTCCAATGTAATGTTTACATGAGTTAAAGTGATCAGTTCATGGTTTTTCCTCCTGGTTTCCACTTCTGCCTTTAATATTTATATCAGTCCTGTTTGACAGTCAGGTTGTGTTTATCCTTACTATTTCGTTCTTTCTTTTTTGGTATTCTATCCTCTCCATTAATTACCGGCAGACTCAAACAGCATTCCACAAACATGGGGCAGTACCAGGCTCTTACTATCTGCAGGGCAATACGTTAAATGTTGTGCAGAGATAAAACCAAAGAAAAGACGGACTTACAATCTAGGAAAAAGGTATATAGGCAAGTAGCCATAATGAGAGGCTGTGACAACTGCCAACTCAAATACAAGCAAATTCTAGGAGGATCTGGAAAAGGCAAAGCTCATTCCAGCCACAGGTCACAATGGTTTCATGGAGGAGGTGCCTTCTGAACTACAAGCTAGACAATGAATCAGATTCCAGTCCAGAAATATGAGAGAAAGCTCTCAGATGCAAAGATGAAAAGGCATGCAGCCTGTTCAGGATATTGGAAGTAGTCCAGATTGGCCCAAAAGTAATGTTAATGGGAGTTTAAATGATAAAGCTAAAAAAAAAAAAAAAAGATAAAGCGGAGTCAGCCAGTGCCATGGTAGTTAAGGCAGCTGGATATCACATGGCCAACTACACAGTTCGAATCCTGGACCCAGCAGCTTGAGAAGCACATGAGGCATGCATATGTGTGTGCCAAAATCCTGAGAAAAGAACACAGAATAGACTGAGGTGTGGCCCTTCCTCCTCCAGGGTGCTTTCTCACTTTCCCTCTGTCTCTCTCGAGGGAATGCACATGCCCTCTAGCAAATTAAAAAAAAAAAAAAAAAAAAAAAGGGGGGGCAAAAACAAAAAGAGGGTTAGCAGGTGGTTAAGGCATTTGGAGCCCACATGGCAGACTCCAAGGCTTGAGTCCTGCTGTACATGGCAGCTTGAAAAACACAATGGGTACAAGTGCATGCATATCCACAATCCCAAGAAAAGAATGGAGAAAGGATTGTAGTGTGATTTCTCACATTCCTTGTCTCTCTCCAGCAAGTACACACCCTATGACAAAAATCTAAAAATAACAATAATTAAATTTTAAAAATAAAACCAAAGAAACAAAAAAGATAATGCAGGGGCAGGTTCAGAGAACTCAGAAAGACAAGCTTAAGAATTCAATTTTTTTTTTCCATTTTTGTTTTGTCTTCAGAAAATTTAAGAGAACATGGGACTGGGAACCAGCAGTTAGTGTAATGGCTATGTCGCTGGACTCCCACATAGTCGACTGTGGTTTGAGTCCCGGACCCGGTGGCTTAAAACTCACACCGGGCACGTGTGCGTGCGTGCCCAAGATCCTGAGAGGAGAATGGAGGAGAAGGGATTGCGGTGTGGCCATCCCCTCTGGGGAGTGATTTCTCGCTTTCTGTCTCTCTGTCTCTCTTTGTCTGTCTGGCGAGCACATGCGCCATATAGTGAAAAATCTCTCAAAAAAAAAAAGAGAACATGGAACCAGCAGATGGTGTAGAGGTTACATCACTGGACTCCCACATGGTTGACAATGATTCGAGTCCCAGACCCGGTGGTTTCAAACTCATGCCGAGTGTACATGCATGTGTGCCCAAAATCCTGAGGGCAGAATGAAGAAGGGATTGCTGTGTGGCCTTCCTCCCTGGGGGGTGATTTCTCACTTTCCCTCTCACTATGTCTGTCTCTCTCTCCCTCTGGCAAGAGCATATACATACACACACAGACAAACACACAAAAACCTCTCATAAAATAAAAAAAAGAAAGGACATTCAGCACCTCTAACCTGC
This sequence comes from Tupaia belangeri chinensis, assembly GCF_000334495.1. NCBI lineage: Eukaryota > Metazoa > Chordata > Mammalia > Scandentia > Tupaiidae > Tupaia > Tupaia belangeri. The sequence goes on along the minus strand of NW_006160082.1, from coordinate 3,086,053 downwards.
TCCCTTAATATCATATTCCTTCTTTGCATCTGTCCCATTTAAGTCTGCTCACTGGCCCGGATCTTCCCACTTAAATACTCTCCTCCCCTCTCCTTCTCTGTGCCCCACCTCCCAATCCTTCTCCACTTGTCTACAGAATGTAGTCATGGGAGTTGGAGAACTATAAGAGCCTGCAGCACATTTCCACCAGAAATGAACACAGGGGGGGACCAGCAGTGAGCGTAATGGCTGTCGCTGGACTCGCATGTAGTCCACCACGGTTTGCGTCCCGGACCCAGCGGCTGAAAACTCACGTCAGGTGCATGTGAATGTGGCCCAGATCCCGAGAGGCATGTGCCCAAGATCCCGAGAGAATAATGGAGGAGAAGGGATTGTGGCGTGGCCATCCCCCCTGGGGGGTGATTTCTCGCTTTCTGTTTCTCTGTCTCTGTCTGGTGAGCGCACGCGCCCTATAGCAAAAACCTCTCCAAAAAAAAAAAAGAAAAGAAAGAAAGAAAGTAATGAACACAGCGGGACCAGCAGATGGTGTAATGGTTATGTCACTGGACTCTCATGTAGTCAGCCTCAGTTGGAGTCCTAGACCCGGTGGCTTAAACTCACACCGGATGTGCCCAGCATCCCTAGAGAAGAATGCAGGAGAAGGGACTGTGGCTTGGCCACCTCCCTGGGCGGGTGTGTGTGTGTGTGTATGTGTGTGCAAGCGCGTATGCGTGCATGTGTGATTTCTCACTTTCTGTCTCTCTTACTCTCTGTTCTTTCGAACGAGTACATGAACCCTATGGCAAAAATGTGTCTATTAAAAAAAAAAGAAAAGAAAAGATAAAAGAAATGAACACAGGTTTTGTGACTCATTTTTTTAAATCTCCTTTCTCATTTCCTTTGCAAAGGATCAGAAACAGAGCAACAAGAACCCTAGCAGTGGCATCATTATAAAAAAATTTCACATCCAGGATAAAAACATCATTTTTCTCTTTAATCATGCCTTTGTGCCTAGTGAACCCATAACTCATCCAACATGCAGTGTGACATGCCACATACCACAACCTCCTCGTAACGCGGGGTGGGAGGGCAAAGTTCCAGACTTTCGTCTCAGTTTCACTTTTCTCATCTCACTAGGTTATTTCCTAAAAACAAGCAGCATGCAGTTTCTCACCTGGTAATCTCCTGCTGCAGTTGTGAAACTGAAGGCACATAAAACACAACTCCAAAATAGATGGTAGGTTCCAGCGCGTATTTATCCAGCTGCTTCTTCAGAGGTTTCTCCAGATCTACCCACCGGCGCTGATGTTGCTTGTTGTAGTACCAGAGGCTGAAGTAAGTGACCTGAAAAGATGGGAGGTCACTGAAGGAGGCAGGACCATACAAAAGGATGTCAGTGACTTCAAATGCATGAACCTGTGACCTGACACCAAGTGACTGCAATCTCCTATTGCCTCTGCTCAGAAAAGGACAGCAGCAAAAACGGAAGGTAAAGAGAAAGGAGGATCTTTCTAGATCTGGCATTTGGAAAACAAAGGCAGAGTCAGTTACACTTGCATATCATTACTTCACCTCTGCACACACACAGAATGTATTCATGGCCTAGACATCAGAATGTATCAGGTGCAATGCAATTTTATGTGAGATTTTTTCCCCTACTTTCTTGAACTCCTTCCTCTTTTTTTTTTCTTTCAGTCCCCCACCCCCCGCCCAGCCCCCACTAGGGCACATGCACTTGCCCAGAGAGAAAGGAGAGGGAAAAAAAGAAATCACCCCTCACCCATAGGGGATGGGCATGAGTTTTTACATAAGAGTTTTTTTTTTTTTTCTTTTCAAATTCTTGCTATAGAGCATGTGTACTTGCCAGAATAAGAGACACAAAGAAAGAGAAAGTGAAAAAGAACCCCCACCCCCACCTGGGGGGAACGGCTATGCTACAATCCCTTCTTCTCCATTCTCTTCTTGGGATTTTAGGCATGCATGCCCATGCACCTAGAGTGGGTTTGGTTTTGGTTTTTTTTTTTTTTTTTTTTTTAAGTGCAAAGTCACCCCCACACACACCGGGGGGGAGGGGTGGGGGGATGGCCTTATCACAATCCCTTCTCTTCCATTTTCCTTTCACACACACACACACACACACACACACACACACATGCCTGACATGAGTTTCAAGCCACCAGACCCATAACTTGAACCAGGTCAGCCATGGGGGAATCTAGCACTTTAACCACTATGTTACCTACTTGCTCCTTGGAGTGTTTTTTTAAGCCACTGGGTCCAGCACTTGAACAGCACAGTAGGCAATGTATGATTCAACTACCTTAATCTCTGTGCCACTGGCTGGCCACAGAGAGGCTTTAATGAAAACTATTACGTTTAGTTTTTCAATTATGAAAACTTTATATATACCATAATTTATATTTCAAAATAACTATAACTGGGGTTTTATTCAGTAAAATTCTAACTGAACGGCGTTAATCTAACCCTAAAATTTGGATTCTTTTCTTTTCTTTTTTTGGAGAGTTTTTTTTTTTTTCTTATTGGGCCTGTGCACTCGCCAGAAAGACAGAGAGACAGAGAGATAGAAAGTGAGAAATCACCCCCCAGGGGGGATGGCCACGCTGCAATCCCTTCTCCTCCCTTCTCCTCTCAGGATCTTGGGCACGCACGCACATACACCCGGCGTGAGTTTAAGCCACCAGGTCCGGGAATCGAACCGCGGTCGACTACATGGGAGTCCAGCAACATAGCCATTATGCTAACTGCTGATCCCCCTAAAATTTGGATTCTATAAATAATTTCAGACAAGAATGATAAATTTTAGTTATATAGACATAATTGTAACGGTCCCCTCAAAAGTTCAGTATATACAAATGTAATGCTGCAGAAGTGAATTCTCTCTCTCCACCCCATCCCACCTACACACACAAGAAAAGTTGCATTGAACACAGTAAAGTAAGTGTTATTACTCAGAAGTTAAAAGGGGGGAAAAAAGCCCATATGTTAGCATTTATTACAGATCACACTTGCTCTATAATGAAACTGTTAAGGTAAATCAATACTAGCCCTGGGCCTGGTCAACCTGGAAAGAGATTAATGCGCTTAGGAACTGAAATGACTGCCTCAGGCCACTGCTAGTATTTACTTCAAAAGCAATTTACAGATCAAGGCAACTGGAAAATCACTGCTTTGTAGTGCTACTCTAGAGCAATACAGTCCAGCAAGAACTTTGTGGGATGGAAATAGTTTGCATCTTTGCTGCCAGAGAAAGGAGCCATTACTGGATTGAGGGAGCAAATCTCACATAGCTGACTATACAGTACGAATCTCAGTTTCCCAGCCCTGGTACTTTGAAAAATATGCAGGGTGCCTACACATGCATGCTCAAAATCCCAACAGGGTAGAGAAATGAAGAAGAGACTATAGCATGACCATGCTCCACAAGGAGGAAGTGATAGGTTCTTTCTTTCTCTCCATCTCTCTCTGGTGAGCCCATGCAACCTCCATCAATTAAAAAAAAAAAAAAAAAGGAATAAAGAAAAGATCTTTATTAAAATAAATATATGGGGACCAGCAGATGGCATAATGGTTATATCGCTGGACTACCACATAGTCAAATGCGGTTTGAGTCCCAGACTCAATGGCTTAAACTCACGCCATGTACGTGTGAGTGTGCATGTGTGCCCAAGATCCCGAGAGGAGAACCGAGGACTTATATTTTTCACTGTTACTCAGTTTTTAACTTTTTGAGTATTTATTATGTATTAGGTTCTATTCTAAGAACTGCAGAGACATGGCAGATTAAATTACCACAACTACGGAAATTACCACAACTAACTACGGAAGTAGGTATTTTTCACTGTGTAAACTTTAAAGCCGGTATTTCTACAAACATTTCCTTATTGACGGCAATGGAAACAGTCCAAATGTTCAACTGCTGAATGGAAACAAACTGTGATCTATTCATACACTGAAATATTGTCATAGAAAAAGGAATAAAAGACTGATACAATGTGGACGAATCTCAAAAATGTTAAACTGAATCAGCTGCAAGGCAGGTGGCGTGTTGGTTAAGGACGCTGTACTTCCACACGGCCAACTGCAGTTCAAGTCCTGTACCTGGAGCTTGCTTTCTTACTTCTCTTTTTCTCTCTCTCTCTCTCTTTGTTCCTCTCTGGTCAAATTAAAGTAAATAAATGAAGTTAAACAAAATTATTTTTAAATTTTTAAAAATGAGGCTATGGAGGCCAGCAGGTGGCTTGATGGTTAAGGGCACTGGACTCCCACAGAACTGATGAGTTCAAATCCTCAACCTGGAGGTTTGCTTTCTAACTCTCTCTCTCTCTCTGTCTCTCTCTCTCTATCCATCGTCAGTCAAATTTAAAAAGTAAATAAACAAATAAAGTTAAATAATTTTTTTTTTTTCAAAAAACTGAGGTTATGAGGGGCTGGCAAGTGGCATGGTGGTTAAGATGCTAAACTGCCACATGGCTGACCATGGTTCCAGTCCCGAACCTAGTGGCTTGCTTTCTCACCTTCCCTCTCTCTGTTCCTCTCTGGCCAAATTTAAAAATGTGATAAGAATTAATTCATTAATGTCTTTTGCCTCCGGCGCGCCACCAAAGATCTTGGTGTCAGCCATGGGCCGCCGCCCCGCCCGGTGTTACCAGTACTGTAAGAACAAGCCGTACCCAAAGTCGCGCTTCTGCCGAGGTGTCCCAGATGCCAAG
>NW_006160082.1:3052268-3080644 GCF_000334495.1 Tupaia belangeri chinensis | reverse complement strand
AAAGTCAGACTTGTGTTCATGGATATGTATATTTCAGCTGCTTGCTATTGAAAATATTTAGATTTATTAAGATATTTAGTGAAACAATAAAATGGGGGAGGCAGAGAAAGCAACAATAGATACCAGACACAATGTGGGAGGAGGGTGGGAGATGGCAGAGGGTGAGATAGGGAATCAAGGATGGGAAAAAAGGCAAAATATACAGAAAACAAGAAATGGAAAATTATGTGTTGACAATAACACATATATTGATGTGCTTGATTGAGCCAATATACAGTGTACTGTGAATAGAAAAATCTCATTTTGTATAATGATGTACAGTGAATGAATGTAAATAAATACATAAAAAGAATTAATTCATTAATTTAAAAATAAGGTTATAAAGAATTACAAATACATGGTAGTCTAATTACTTACAGAAAGTACAAATAACTCCAAATGTTAATTAGTCATGTTTTTATTTATTTATTTTGAGAGGTTTTTGCTATAGGGCACGTGCGCTCGCCAGAATGACAGAGAGTGACAGAGAGACAGAAGGTGAGAAATCACCCCCCCAGGAAGGATGGCCATGCCGCAATCTCTTCTCCTCCATACTCCTCTTCGGATATTGGGCACATATGTACACGCACCCAGAGTCAGTTTAAGTCACTGGGTCTGAGACTCGAACTGTGATCGACTACATAGGAGTCCAGAAACGTAGCCATTATGCCGTCTGCTGGTCACAATTAGTCATGTATTTAACAACAATCACTGTTGCTAATAATTAGAGTCAAGTGTTCTCATTTAAGACTGGTAAGTTTACAAACACAAGGGACTTTAAAAGTTTGTGGAAAACTGGAATTAAAGTACAAGTTTATTTTAGTGCAAAACAACAGAAATCCATGTATAGCTTTTCATGATATGATTTTTTTGTTTAGGTTTTTGTTATAGAGCATGTGCGCTTTCTGAATAAAGACAAAGAAACAATGAGAGGGTAAGTGAGGAATAGATATGGCCACACCGTAACCCTTTGTCCTCCATTCTCTTCTCAGGATCTTAGGCATGTACACACACATGCCTGGTATGATTTTTCAGGCTGCCGGGTCTGGACTGTAGTCAGCCATGTTGGAATGCATTACCTTAGCCACTACACCATCTACTAGCCCCCTGCAATTGTTTTATTAATGCCTGAGGCTGTGTGTGCATGCCAGGGCTCCAATAGGGCATGGTCATGCTGTAATATTTTCTTCTCCATGTCTCCATTCTGTTGAGACTTCAGGCATAAGGATGTGCATGCATACATGTGCACTTGGTGTGCTTTTCAAGCCACTGGAGGATTCAAACTGTAGTCAGTCATATGGGATTCAGATTTCCATACACAACACTTCGTCACGGTGCCACAGCTAATACACGTTTTTCATTAAGATTTTCAAAACCCCTTCAGGGACCAGCAGGTGGCATATTGGTTAATGAGCTGGACTCCCACAAGGTCACCCATAGTTCAAGTCCTGAACCTGGCAACTTGCTTTCTCATTTCCCCTCTCCCTCTGGTGGAGTGCACATGCCCCGGAACAAATTTTTAATAATAATAATAATAAATTAAATTAAATAAATAATTTAGAAAAAAGGAAAACCCCTTCATATTTTCAAAAGTTAGCACCTAAAGCGTTGATTGAACCAAGAGTGAAGTCTTGTTTATTAGCAAAGTTAATGGGTCGTTGGAAAAGTTGTGATGCATTTTTGCATTAAAAATCATGACTTTTCCAACAACCAAAGAGTTATGAGGAACACTTCCTTTCCCAAAAATAGGAAAACAACTTATTTTACATACAGTTTTATGTTACTCTATCCAATTTAATTGTACTTTCATTATTTCACTTTTTATTTTTTTTGGCCAGAGGGCATACGCACTCATCAAAGAGAGACAGGGAGATAGAAAGAAAAGATGAAAACATCCCCAAATGAGAAACGATCATGTTGTAATCCCTTCTCCTACATTTCTCCATTCGGTAGGAATTTTAGGCACGTACATGCACCCAGTGTATTTTTCAAGCTGCCAGAACTGGAATTCCGACCATGGTGAGCCATGTGGAATCCCTCCCTTAACCTAGGCCACTAGACTGGCCTGTGAAACTTTTTCATTGTCAGATATTTTTATATTATCCCTTTCTTCCCTACTTTGTTCTGTACAAACAGAATAAATGTCATCAAGTTATTCAATGATTTTTTTTTTGTTTTTTTGGAGAGGTTTTTCACTATAGGGCGCATGTGCTCGCCAGACAGACAGAGAGAGACATAGAGATAGAAAGCGAGAAATCACCCCCCAGAGGGGATGGCCACGCCGCAATCCCTTCTCCTCTATTCTCCTCTCGGGATCTTGGGCACGCATGCACACGCGCCCGGCGTGGGTTTTAAGCCACCGGGTCCGGGACGCGAACCGCAGTCGACTACGTGGGAGTCCAGCAACATAGCCATTACGCTAACTGCTGGTTCCCAATGATTTCTTCACAGCTATTTAAATTTTCATTGTCATTCTGCCAAATCGAACAGTTTATATAGCATGCTATATAAACTATAGTAAAAAGTTAAACAGAACCTGGCTTCTTTTCATATGTAACATGGTTGACTTAGTTTAAACTGATATTAACCCTGAGAACAAAGTGATTTGATAGCCAAGCTTTTGTTCAGAAAAAAAAAGATGGTTTACAAATTTGAATTTGGGAAAAATAAGAGTATCCCAAATTTCCAGCAGGTGGCATGGTGGTTAAGGCACTGGATCCCACATGGCCAAGTCCATGGTTCTAGTCTCAGACCCATGGCTTGGAAAACGAACAAGGCATGTGTGCATGTGTGCCCAAATCCCAAGAGAAGAACGAAGGAGAAGAGATTGCAGCAGGGCCATCCCCTCTGGGGGACGACTTCGTACTTTCTTTCTCTCCAGTGAGTGTGCATACCCTATAAAATAAAAAAATAAATAAATAAAAGAGTGCCCCAAACACAGTCCTTGAAGGAGACATCATCTATTCTAACCAGGTCCAAATCCTATCAGAACCGAAACCCTTTCCCAACCCCCAAGTCGCTTCTTGTCTAATTATTTTTAATGTCTTTTTGTTTGTACTATTTTTTAAATAATTATTCTTATTTAATTGTATTCATCATCATCATCATTATATTTTAATTTGAACAGAGAAAAACGGGGGTGGGGGTGAGAAAACAAGCCACCAGGTCCAGGACTTGAACCATGGTCAGCCATGTAGGAGTCTAGCGCCTTAACCACCATGCCACCTGCTGACCCGTTTGTACTATTTTTATAGCAGAACAGAGAGACACACAGATTAGCTGGAGGGTTCTTTAAGACACTAATGCATTGGGCTTGATAAAAGTTAATCCCATATAAAATTGCAAATATAATTTTATCTTGATGACTTTCTGAGATTAGCCACAAGTCAGAAGATTTTCATCAGCAAAGAGATGAGAAGAGATGGCACAAGATAAAGTCTATCCTGGACAGAGATCACCTTACATGGGTAGGTAACAAATATTAACCTAATTCGAATCTGGAGCTTACTTCTACACTAAGTCTGCCACAAATAATGAAGCATCATACTTCCTTCTGACAGATAGCAGTGGTCACATTACCTCAAAGAATGCAGTAGTTTTTCCTTTGCTGTTTACTTTTAATACATTTTCTTCTACATTTGATCAAATAAGTCAGTATCCATTTTACAGCCAAGGTGATAATATATACCATCACTAATTCTGACATATAAACCAGAGCTCAAGAAAATACCAAAAGTATATCTTACTCTTCTAATTACATTAAAATGCTATTAAAACTGACACCCAAGTAACTGAATTCCTCAAGGAGAGAGATTTCTATTGTTGTCGTAGCATTTAACTTTTAGGAAAAGAGTCAAATGACAAGCCAGTTTCAGGGATTTACTGAAAGAAGGTCCATGCATGAATTAGTTTCACTAACTACATAGACGAACTGCTCCAAACTTTTCTATGTACTATCCTAGATAGTCAGATGTTATGAAGAATATAGTGGCCCTGAAACACATTAAGATTCTTCCTTTTTATTATTATTATTATTATTATTTTTAGGTAAAGGTTTTGCTATAGGGTGTGTGTACCTGCCAAAGAGAGAGAGGAATAGAGACAGTGAGAGGGAAAGTGAGAAATCAAACCCCCCCGCCCCCAGAGGGGATGGCCATGCCTCAATATCTGCTCCTCCATTCTCCTTCCAGGATCTTAGACATGCATGCACACACACCCAGCCTGGGTTTCAAGTCATCAGTCTAGGACTCAAACCATAGTTGGCCATGTGGGAGTTCAGTGACATAAGTGCTACACCATCTGCTGGCCCCTATTCTTTTAAAAATATACTGGGGCCAGCAGGTGACATGTGGCTGAAGTGCTGGATCCCTCATGGCCAGCTCCATTTGAGTCCTGGACAGGTGGCTTGGGGAACACGATGGGCACATGTGCATGCATGCCCAAGATCCTGGGAGGAGAATGGTGGAGATGGGATTGCAATGTGCCCAGAGTCCTGAAAAAATAATAGAGGAGAGTGGGTTGCTGTGTGATCATTCCCCCAGAAGGTGATTTCTCACCTTCTCTGTTTCCTTCTGGGGAGTGCATGCACCCTAAGGTGAAAATCTAAAAAAAAAAATAATTAAAATTAAAATGAACAAATGTTGTAGTTTATTTTTAAATTAACTAATATCTTGGATTCACCTATTTACTTAACGAATATTGACTTTACACTTACTCTCTGTCAATCTCTGTTCTGGGTGCTAAGAATGCAGCACTTCACATAGCTTACATTCCAGCACAAGGAGGAAGACAGATAAGTAAAATACAAGGTCTGCCAAATACTGATTAAATGCTATGGGGAAAGATGTTCAATTATAAGATCAAAACAAGGATTAGCCCATGGCACATGGTCAAGACAGCTGGATTCCACATAGTTGACCCTGTGGCCCAAGTCCCAGACCCAGTGGCTTGAAGAACATGCTAGGCACGTGTACATGTCTGCTCAAAATCTCAAAAGGAGGGAGAGATGGAGATGAGATTGCAGTATGGCCATGCCTTATGGGGGTACTGTCTTACTTTCCCTCTGTCTCTGTCTCTTTGTCTCCAGTGAGTGAGAAAGCACTGTGGCAATATTTTTTTTTAATTTAAGAAAAAAGTAAAAAACACCATCAACAAGTTTTTAAAGTTTTAAACTAGGATTAAATAGGAAATTTTAGTATACATATATTTACTACCCAAGAATGAGAGAGATAACTGTGACCTGACCACACCCAGTTTCCATACAGGCAGAGGTTAATGTGCTCTGTGTATTACCACACGAGAGGTCATTTTGTTAGGACCCTAATAAAGGTCCTACACAAGTGAGGGTAAACCGGAGCCTCGCATTCTTCAAATTTAACCAGTTTGTTATATTATAGTACCACTTCTTAGGTTCCATTCCAACGAATGAATTAGAGATACTCTCTTTATTAAAATATCCTGGGCCAGCCCACGGCAGCTGAATCTCACACGGCCAACTACATGGTTCGAGTCTCAGAACTGGCAGCTTGAAAAACATGAAATCCCAAAGGAGGGAGAAATGGAGAAGGGACTGTGGTGTGGTCATTTCCCACAGGAGCTCTTTCTCATTTTCCTTCTCTCTCTCTGTACACATATCCTCTGGCAAAATTTTTGAAAATATTCAATCTTCTAGGGTCAGCCTCATGGCCTGGTAGTTAATAGAGTCAGATCCCACATGGCCAACCACACAGTTCAAATTACAGACCCAACAGCTTGAAAAACACTCTAGAGTATGTATGTGCATGCATGCCCAAAATCTTGACAGTACAGAGAAATGGAGGAAAAAGGACTGCAGTGTGATCACATCCCACTGGAGAGGACTTTCCTTCTACTCCCTCTCTGTCTCCCTCTGGCAAGCACACACATCCTGTGACAATTTTTAAAAAGTCTCTTGGGACCAGTAGATGGCGTAATGGTTATGTCACTGGACTTCAGTGTAGTTGACCACGGTTCAAGTCCCAGACCTGGCAGCTTAAAACTCATGCCGGGCCCATGTGCATACATGTATAAGATCCCAAAAAGAGAAGAGAAGAGGAAGGACTGTGATGTGGCTATTTCCCATGGGATGATTTCTCACTTTTTGTCTCTATCTATCTCCAGCTCTCTGGCGAGAGCACACACCCTATAACAATAACAACAACAAAACTCTATGTAAAAAAAAAAAGTAAAAGTCTCTTAAATTTGGGTTATTTTGAACTTGCCTGCTAACTTAATTCATAATTGCCTCTTTCAGGAAAATAGATAAATATTAACTATTCTCTCTCTTTTACTTTTTCTTTTCTTTTATTTATTTATTTTTTTTTGGGAGAGGTTTTTTCGCTATAGGGCGCGTGTGCTCGCCAGACAGACAAGACAAGACAGAGAGACAGAAAGAGAGAAATCACCCCCCAGGGGGGATGGTCACGCCGCAATCCCTTCTACTCCATTCTCCTCTCAGGATCTTGGGCACGCACGCACACGTTCCCGGAGTGAGTTTTAAGCCACCGGGTCCGGGACACGAACCGCGATCAACTATGTGGGAGTCCAGCAACATAGCAATTACGCTAACTGTTGGTTCTCTCTTTTATTTTTTAAGAGAGATTTTTGCTATAGGGCACATGTACTCACCAAGGAGACAGAGACAGAAAGTGAAAAATTACACCCCCCCGGGGGGGGGATGGCTGCATTGCAATCCCTTCTCCTCCATTCTCCTCTCATGATTTTGGGCATGCGCACACAAACACACACACACACACAGCAAGAGTTTTAAGCCGCTGGGTCCAGTGACATAACCATTACACCACCTACTGGTCTCAATAACTGTTCTCTCTTTATTCAGAAGACTATGAAGACAGCTAACGTCAGTCTAATCCAGCCCACGTTACAGCATTTATATTTCAATTAATTTACAGGAAAAAAGTACAATTTTTTTAAGACAGATTTGTTTGCTATTGGGTGCATCTCCAGAGGGACAGAGACAGAAAGTGAGAAATCACCTTCTAGGGAGGATGGCCATGCCATAATTACTTCTCCTCCAATCTCCTCTCAGGAATCTGGGCACACACATACACACACACACACACACACACACACACACACACACACATACTGGGCCTGAGTTTCAAGCAGCCAGGTCCAGGACTTGCACGGTGGTTGACCACATTGGAGTCTAGCACCTTAACCACTATGCCACCTGCTGGCCCCCAGGAAAAAAAAATTCTTAATGTTTTTCTGAACTTGGGTCAGTTATTTCTTCCATTTTGTTTCACCAAAGAGAGTAAATAACATAAGCAATATTTTTAGAAGTTGCAACTTGCATGGCACAAAAATGAAAAGAACTGAAACGGGTATCTGTAGGAAGAGCTGCTGATTTTTCTGACATTCACTTTACTCAGGTTAAAATGATAGCTGTTTGCATTATATAGAAACAGTTGTGATATTGGGGCAGAAGGACCATGGGGAGATAAAAGGAATTAGAAAGGAGGTTTTAGAAATCTAAATGAATGTGGGTTTTAACATATTCTAACAAAGAATCTAGTCAAGGTTAATTTCGAAGGCCTGGAAAGATATTATCCAACTGTTGCCTTAAAAAAAAAGATAAAGCAGCTCCACTGTCACCGAACTAGAATTATTACCATGGAAGACATGAGAATTACAGAAAACAAAAATGAAATGACTTTTGTTGTTAAAATCATACAACATATATGTACATGAAAAACACCTAGATTGTTACTAAAAGCTACACTTGTTTTCTTCATTAATCAAAGTTTCGTTTTTGTTCTTTTTTTTTTTTTGAGAGGTTTTCGCTATAGGGTGCTTGCGCTCGCCAGACAGAGAGAGACATAGAGACAGAAAGCGAGAAATCACCCCCCAGGGGGGATGGTCACGCTGCAATCCCTTCTCCTCCATTCTCCTCTCGGGATCTTGGGCACGCATGCACACGCGCCCAGCGTTAAGCCGCCAGGTCCAGGACGCGAAACGCGGTCGACTATGTGGGAGTCCAGCGAAATAGTCATTACGCTAAGTGCTGGTTCCCTAATCAAAGTTTATAAATCATTTGATCATATAAATCAGTTGGACCATGTAAAAATAACTTTTTCTTCCCATATTTCCAGCAGTTTCTAGTTGTAACAAACACTTTTTCCACATACATAAATGCTACATAAAAACAGTAAAAGTATTTAATTTTTTAAGATATTTTTTAATTTAACTCTATTTATTTCAATTTGACCAGAGAGGGACAGAGCAAGAAAGAGGGGGTGGGGTGGGGGAGTGAGAAAGCAAGCACCCAGGTCCAGGACTCATACCATGGTTGGCCATGTGGACATCCAGTGCCCTTAACCACCACACCACCTGCTGGCCCCTTTCATTTCATTTTTTAAGAATGAGAGAGAGAAGGGAGAAAGAAAGAGAGGTATTTTGACAGGGCCTCACATGATCCTCTGTCCTAGTCTCCCAGTTAACTAAGATAACAGGCACGTGCTAACACATTCTACATATTCAGGTTGGTCTGGGATCTGAACTTGGGTCTCCAATGTGGACTCATTTTCATGCAGTGGCATCTACCATTTTTGCCCCCACAACTGGACCTTGTTTTATTTATTATTATTTTTTTTTAATATAGAAAAGCTATTTTCTTTGTTTGTGTTTTGTTTTGTTTTTGGAGAGGTCTTTGCTATAGGGCACATGCACTCACCAAAGAGAGACAGACAGAGAGACAGAAAGCGAGAAATTACACCTGGGAGGGATGGCCACACTCGATCCCTTCTCCTCCATTCTCCTCTTGGGATCTTAGGGGGACACGCATCCACACACATGCATGCCTGGCATGAGCTTTCAGCCAAGTGGGGTCAGCTACATGGGAGTCTAGCGACATAGCCATTATGCCAATTGCTGGTCCCAGAAAAGCTATTTTTTTAATTAATAATATATGATCCACTTAGCAAGGGCCATATTTAACATTTTAATTAATTTCCTTCTAAATTATGTTCCTTATTGAAAATCAAACACAGAGGGTACCTTATTAACTAAATAAAGGTGCATAACTCAGAAATACATACTCCACATTTTTCTTAATTAAGTACCATTATTTCAGCAACATTTTATCCCAATGAGTGTCATTTTAAAATATATAAGATACTTTCATTGAATTTAAAAGTATGAGCTGGTTATGAATGTGGATGTACTATCAGGATAACAGAAATTATCCTATATTCATTATCTTAAATTTAATTACTCTCTATATTCAAGGAATATAGTTTCGATGAAAATAAAGATTTGATGACAGAATTATGACTTGTGAAAGGAGAATTCAAAATGGAGCAATAATTTATGGTGGCCCTAAACCATATCACACTTCACAGATGGTAGAACGGAAACACGTCAGTGGTGTGAACTGCTGTAACAGATGTAATGCACCTGTGTTCCAGCTCATCAGAGAAGTCAGCAAATACTTCAAAAGACTCCCTGGTTCTACCACTTTTTCTTGCTTGAAGGTAGACTTTGACTCTGGAAAATTCACCCAACGATACTGCAACCAGACACTGCTTTGGAAAATTCCTTAGCAGGAACTTTTCTGGGGTGTACTTCATTAGCCTGATGCTTCCAACTCCGCCAGGGAACAAGCTCATGAACAGCATAACCAAAGAATGCAACTTAGGATGCCCCAACAGTTTCTTGCTGGCAAAATGATGACTCATGTTGGTACTCATACTTTTTTTGCCTTACATGGCATCAAAAACATACTTAAAGCAAACTAATAAATTGGAAAGCCAGTAGATAGCATGTTGGTTAAGGCACTAAACGCCCACATGGCTGACCACGGTTTGAGTTCTGGACCTGCAGCTTGAAAAATCAGGCCAGGCATGTGTGCGTGTATGCCCAAAATCCCAGGAGGTGAATGGAGACGAGACTGAGGTGTGGTCATCCCCCTGGAGGTGATTTCTCACTTTCCCTCACTTTGTCTCTCTTCAGCAAGTGCACATACCCTATAGCAAAAACCTAAAAATCAATAACAAATTATAAAACTAATAAAATTAAAGTAATAAATAAATATAAATATCTCAATAGTACTTACAACGATCACCATCAGATTTGGAAGGCCAAACTGTACCAAGCTGTCACTAAGGGAATAAACTCCATAGCAGGCCCAACCCATCACCTGACTAAAGTTAAACACTTGGAAGAAAGATGCTGATCGTAGTGCCAAAAGAGGTCCAGCCTCTGTGGCACAGTTGGTAGTGAGTCAGACTGCAGTGCTAAAGCAACACAGCAACCATGGTTCGAATTCCCCAGCCTGTTGGCCAGAAACACTCTGGGCACGCACACGAGTACCCAAGCTCTAAGGGGCTAAAGCACTTAGAAGAGTACTTAACAACAAAAGGGCTCAAGTAACATGAACTCTCGTTACCACAGTCTTCAAGTCTTAAAATTAAGTATGAAATTTCATATTACATTTTCTTTCATTGAAGAAATTATTTATTCATTCATTCATTCATTTTTGGTTAGAGAGGGTTTTTTGCTATAGGGTGCGTGTGCTCACCAGACACAGAGACACAGAGAAAGTGAGAAATAGCCCCTCAGGGGGGAGGGTCACACTACAATCCCTTCTCCTACACTCTCCTCTTAGGATTTTGAGCATGCACGCACACACATCCAACGTTGAGTTTGAAGTTGCCAAGTCGGGCACTCAAACTGCAGTCAGCCATGTGGGAGTCCAGTGTCATAACCACTACGCCACCTGCTGGCCCCAGAATTTTATATATATATATATATATATATATATCTGATGTATTTTTAAAGAATTATTTTATTTAACTTTCTTTTATTCCTTTCTTTTCTTATCTTCTTTCTTTTCTTTTCTTTCTTTTTTTCTTTCCTTCCTTCTTTCTTTCTCTCTTTCTCTTTCTCTCTCTCTCTCTCCCTTTCTTTCTTTCCTTTCATTTGAACAGAGAGGTGACAGAGTGAGAAAGAGAGGAAAAGTAAGAAAGTAAGCCACCAGGTCCAGGACTCTAAACGCAGTCAGCCATGTAAGAGTCCAATACCCTTAACCACCACGTCACCTGCTAGCCCCAGAAATTCTATATTTAAATGCTTCCTTCACTAACAAGGTCTTGTCTCTTACAACCTTAACCTTTTATTTGCCTTTCTCTCTTTTTAAAATAAATTAGAAAATGCAAACACTTAGATTGTGTTTCTTTTAAGAAAATGGCAATGGCTCAATAGAAAAGTAGTATATTGTTGAGAAGAAAGTACTCAGACAAGAGCTGGAAGACCTGAATTCTAGTTGGGCACTGTCGCTAGTTAACTGGCCCAGGCAGGCACTGGTGGCACAGCAGTGTATTTTCACAGCCAGTCCACTAAAATTGTGTAGGTAACTCTGCCTGCTATGTAAACTATGGTGAAAACAAAAGTTAAACAGGGAACCAGCAGTTAGCGTAATGGCTATGTCGCTGGACTCCCACGTAGTCGACCGTGGTTCACGTCCCGGACCCGGTGGCTTAAAACTCACGCCGGGCGCATGTGCGTGCGTGCCCAAGATCCCGAGAGGAGAATGGAGGAGAAGGGATTGCGGCGTGACCATCCCCCCTGGGGGGTGATTTCTCGCTTTCTGTCTCTATGTCTCTCTCTGTCTGTCTGGCGAGCGCACGCGCCCTACAGTGAAAATCTCTCCAAAAAAAAAAAAAAAAAACAAAAGTTAAACAGAACCTGGCTTCTTTTCACACACCATATGATTGACTTATTTTAAATGAATCGACATTAACTCTGAGAACAAAGCGACTAGCAATAAAGGTTTTGTTCAAAAGAAAAAGATAGTTTACGACTATGAGGAGAAAAAAGACATACTTCCCAATCACACGCAAATAAAGTTTGCATTCTATTTATAGGCAATGGACATTAAAGAAATTATAATGTACAATATTTGGGGCTGGCAGGTGGTGTGGTGGTTAAGGGCATTGGATTCCCACAAGGCCGATCTTGGTTTGAGTCCTGGACCAGGTGACTTGTTTTCTCACTTTTCCTCTCTTTCTCACTCAGTCCCTCTATGGCCAAATTAAAACAAATAAATAAAAAAGATGAATAAAATAATTCTTTTAAAAAAAGAAATTATACAATTTTAGATATAGTCTTCATTGTTGAACATGCATCATTTTTCTGTTATTATACTATAATCTATCATTTTAAAGTGTCCTTTAAATTACCAAACATAAATCTGACTTTGAAATATATGCTAGCATGGGGCGGGCAGGTAGCACAATGGTTAAGGTGCTGGACTCCCACATGGCCAACTGTGGTTCAAGTCCCAGACCTGGTGACTTGTTTTCTCACTTTCCCTCTCACTCTCTCTGTCCCTCTCTGGTGAACTGAAAAATAATAAGAAGAAAAAAATTAAATAATTCTTTAAAAAAATATATGCAAGCTATAAAAACAGGCACGTCAAATATGTACTAGTCTAAATACTACCTGTAAATACGAAATATGAATGAATTGGAATTAAGGTGATTTTCTAGACAATTCACACCTCATGCAGGGAGGAGAAGAGAGGTTAATGTGACTATCTTGCTTCTCTGCAGTGTAGCTCTGAACGTAATTGTCTAACTTAATGATAACATCTGTCCAGTCATTTTTCTCTAATCCATTTTTATTTCAGCATATCATTCCAATGAACAAATTCATATGATGAAAAAGAAAATGGAAATAGCTAAAGAAAAACAACTACATTAAAATACAGAATTGCCAGTGAGCAAGTGTCCTGTGAATGCTGCTCATCTCTGGTCCACTCCATCACCAAGACGGTGGGAGGAAACAGAAGTCAGTCTCACTGGGGTGAAATGAAACATACGTAAGCACCTAGTACAGTGCTGGGCATGTGGTCAGTACCAAGTAACTATCGCTCTTACTATCATGTGCAAACATATCAAATGTGAAAGAAACCAGACCCACAGAAGTTAAGTTGGTTTCTTTAGTTCACCCAAGTAGTATGTACAGATTTGAAATCAAGTTCCCCTAGGACCAAAACTACCTCATTACATTCAAAATACCACTTTGCTAATAACTGCAATTGAATTTAACAGTACCAAGTTCAATCTGCTGAAAACTTTGTTTGATATTGAAACTAATGTGTCAAATCAACATAGTCTGAGCCATCTGAACTGTGCCTTGACCATGCCAAGACAAGTTGGTTTTGGATTTGTAAAGAAAATAAGCTTCTGTCACCCAGCATTAGATCACTTGTATATTTCATAGGATATCCAATTAAGGTTTACTCAATATCACAAACGGTCTGTTCTGTTTACAAATCTAAATAATATACTCCTTTTAGTGATCTCATTTGGGTAATGTACTATATAGAATGTGGCCAAACCCTTGATAGCAAAGTTAATCCTTCTATAAGCTGCTAATTCCCATGTAAGTTTTGTTACACACATAGTTTCTTCTAGAAGTTAGAATCTGAAGCAAAAATAAAATGACCTCTGGATATGCTGTAGTTCATTAAAAATAAAGGAAATCTGAGTGACACTTATGAACGCTGCTTAGGGAAATGAACAGAAAAATAGTTGCTAAACCAGCATATTGTTCAGAAAATGAGTCCTTGTTAATATAAAAGAAAACATCATGTGTGGGTAGGTGTATATCTGATGACAGAGAAGAGGGCCACCTGGTGGTATGGTGGGTAAGGTGGCTGGATGCCCCACTGCAGACTGCATGGTTAGAGTCTCGGACCTGGCAGCAGCGGCTTGTAAAACATACTGGGTACATGTGTGAGAATCCAAAATTCCCAAGTAGAAATGAAGAGACTGTAGCGTGATCATCCCTCCATGAAGAGTGCTTTCTCAATTTCTCACTGTGTGTCTCTCTTTCTCTCTCTGACAAAACTTTAAAAAATACTGGTACATGTTCTCTGGCAAATAAAATATGAAATCATTATGAAGCTTTAATGAGATAAGGTATGTTAAGCTTAAAGCATGGTTAGAATAATACTTATCCACCCAAATGGAGGACAAGTAGAAAGCCATTGGAATTTGTAGTCATCTTAAAAGAAATGGAATCTGAAACCATACACCAGAACAATCACAGGGATTAGAGAGAACCCCCAAACACTGCCAGTTCCCCTGTTCTACCATTTTGTAACTCAACTCACAAATCTTCCCATGTGAGCAAATTCATACTTAATTCCATGTGGTATGAGACCACATTGCTGTGGCTGATTAATGGTGAGAGAAATTAAAGGACATTTCTGGTGTCTCTTAAGTCAAAATCCAATACTAGAAAAAAAAAAAAAAAAGACCTCAATTTCTTTTCTTTTTTTTTCCTCAAGACCTCAAATTTATTAGACATTAAACTAAGATTGAATTCTACTGTTTCTTTAATTAAACGGGTTTCCAAATTCTGTAATAACTTGTGTGATTATGTATTATATGTTTTTAAAGGCATAATTATCTCCAAGCTTGTATGTGTAATTCCTATACTTACTTTTATGGCTAATTCTTAATTATTCAAATCAAGTGAGAAAAGGAACATAAAACCTGAAAATCAAGAAAAATCCCTGATCGTTTTATAATTGGTTTTGAACTTTGGAAAGCTTTTTATCTAGGTAGAGAGGCCAATCTAACGTTTTGTTTGCTTCAGGTGGTCCAACAGCTGTAACTGAAAATATTTATTGATCTTCGTCTATATCTCAGTATTACCTGTTTGATAATATACATACCTGAATTACTACTCAGCCCAAACTGTTTGTAAGTATTGTACTTTCACTTTACACATATCTCAGCTATTTTTAGAGTGCAAATGAAACAGCTAGTACTGAGGAATTGCACATGAAATTCTCCAGGTCTACTCAGATAACAGTCAAGATTAGGTCAGTGGATATTTGAAATACCTAAGACTCTAACTTAAAATAAAACGTTCTGGTGGCTAAGAATACTTTGTAAAGTTGTGCTTGACAGTAATGGTTTGTATTATATGCTTGATTCCTCTCTGTTCCAACAAATCCCTTAGCCAAAAACTGTCCCCATTTGCCAGCAGGCGCTCTGAGAAGGATTTGTTCAAAGTTCAGTGAGGAAGTTGACACTCCCTCCACACAACAATCGGACCTCAGGGAATCACTGGAGCCAGATCACTTTTGAAGTGTTTTATTAGAAGTCCCAAAGTTTAAAAAAAAAAAAAAAAGGAAAAGTCTACCAAAAAGGTGCTTTTAAACCTCTGTGCAAAGTTTTGCAAAGGTTTGGCTCTCTCCAGGAAATAAAATCATAGGGCAAATAAAGGCTATTTAACTGAACTGCTGTTCCATACTTATCCATCTAAATTCAAAAGAATCTTAATATTTAAACTAAGTAGACATTGATTCAGCAGCTATGCACTGTAAAGTGCAAGACCTATCCCAAACCCTGGTAAACAACTTTCCTACTCTGATGGAGCACACCTTCTTAAGAACAAAAACTTGATATGTATTTATAAATACAATTTAAGAAACACCTCAGGGAGTCTGGCAGGTGGTGTGGTAGTTAAGGTGCTGGACTCCCACCCACATGGCCAACCATGGTTTGAATCCCAGACCTGGTGGCTTGCTTTCTCATTTTCCCTTTCTCTCTCTCTCTCTCTGATAAAATTAAAAATAAATAATAATAGGAACCAGCAGATGGTGTAGTGGTTATGTCACTGGACTCCCACATAGTTGACTGTGGGTTCAAGTCCAACACCAGGTGAGTTGAAACTCATGTCGGGTGCGTGTGCATGCATGCCCAAGACCCCAAGAGGAAAATGGAGGCAAAGGGATTAAGGCGTGGCCATTCCCCCTGGGGAGTGATTTCTCATTTTATGTGTCTCTGTCGGGCAAGCACATGTGCCCTAGAACAAAAATATCTCTCTCAAAATAGAGAAATAAATAATATTACCAAATAAAATTAAGTAAAGTAAATAAATCTTTAAAAAAAGGAAACATCTCAGGACCAGCAGTTAGTGTAATGGCTATGTCGCTGAACTCCCATGTAGTCGACTGCAGTTGAAGTTCTGGACTCGGTGGCTTAAAATCAAGCTGGGTGCATGTGTGTGCGTGCCCAAGATTCCGAGAGAAGAATGGACAAGAAGGGATTGCGGTGTGGCTATCCCCCCCCCAGGTGATTTCTCACTTTCTATCTCTCTGTCTCTTTGTCTCTCTGTCTCTGTCTTTCTGGCAAATACATGTGCCCTATAGCAAAACCTCTCTCAAAAAAAAAAGAAATATCTCAAGAAGATCTACAATAAACCACAAGGCAAGCAAATATCCAAAGCCTATAATTAAGAAATGAGGTCACAGTGAGGACATGTAAATTTTGCTGAATTTCCAACTCCCTCAACAAAATATTTTGGAGGTAATTTTACCAATAGCTCAACTTCAGATTGCCTTCTAAGTTCTATTTATCTATTTTGTTTGTTTTAATTATTTAATTATTTATTACTTATTTGTTTTAATTTTTTTAGCCAGAGGCTGTATGTGTATGAGAAAGAGAGAAAGAGAGAAAGAGAACACACGTTTAAATGTGTGCTCCCCAACACGGAGTGGTCTTGCTGCAATTCTTTTATCCTCCATTTTTTCATCCCGTCAGGATTCTGGACACACGTGCATATGCCTGCATATTTTTCAAGCTACTGGGCTGAGATTCAAAGCTGGTAGCCGTGTGGAATCTGACTTCCTTTAAACAGAACCTCAATCCACGCTACAGGCCAGCCCTCTCTAAAATCTAAATGATAAAATTAACATATTTTGTACCACGTCAAACACATGAAAAATTACCTTGAAAGGATTTCCAGGATCTTAGACCTTCTCTTAGAGCTTAGGGAAGGATTAAAAAACTTAAACTCTAACCTATGTAACATTAAGCTAAATAATAAGGACCTTAAGATCAAGGAAGCCAAGAGAATATAAGAAGTAACAGCTTGCTGGGGCTGGCAAGTGGCACGGTGGTTAAAGGCACTGGACTCCCACATGGCCGACCACGGTTCAAGTCTCAGACCTGGTGGCTTGCTTTCTTACTTCCTCTCTCTCTGTCTCTCTCTGATCAACCTGAAAAATAATAATAAATAAAGTTAAATAAAAAAAAGAAGTAACAGCTTGCAATGGATCTAATTAAAATCCATGATGGCATGATAGAAAAATACGATTACAACATGTAATACTGAACAAAGATTCTTGAAAAAGACATAACCTAAAGAAAAAAATATATAAACCTTAAAGCAAAATTTTATAAAACTATTTTTTATGAAAGCCTAGGGATTAGGTTGAGAGCAAGAGGGAAGGAACAGGGTAAGAACCAACACCCTACTGGAACTCTGGTGTTCCAGGGTAAGGGACACAATGACTTTGTACAAATTCAGATTTTTAGCTGGCATGGAAATAGACATTCAAATACGACCACTAAATTATGACAGCATACAGGGACCAGCAGTTAGCATAATGGCTATGTTGCTGGACTCCCATGTAGTCATCCACGGTTCGCATCCCGGACCTGGTGGCTTAAAACTCACACCAGGTGCGTGTGTGTGCATGCCCAAGATCCCAAGAGGAGAATGGAGGAGAAGGGATTGTGGCGTGGTCATCCCCCTGGGGGGTGATTTCTCGCTTTCTATCTCTCTGTCTTTCTCTGTCTGGCTGGCAAGCACACATGCCCTATAGCAAAAACCTCTCAAAAAAAAAAAATTATGATAGCATACTAACTTTTTTTTTATAGTTTGCTATAGGGCACACAAATTTGCAAAAAAACAGAGATAGAAAGGAAAAGTGAAAAATTCCCCCTCCCCAGAGGGATGGCCATGTTGCAATCCTTTCTCCATTCTCCTCTCAGGATTTTGAGCAAGCACACACATATGTGCACGTTTTCCAAGCCTCTGAATATGGGACTAGAACCACACAGTCAGTCACATGAATCCAACCACCCTAACCCCCGTGCCACCTACTGTCCCACATGCTAACATTTTAACAGTTTAGTAATGTGTAAAAAATGTGATTCTCAGTACCCAATATAAGAACATAAATAAGCATGTATTCTCTCAGTAAATGAAAGAAATGATAATATTTACAAAAGAAAAGAGTTCATCTGAAGAGAATTTGGTCAGTCACCACAATGTGGGTGGGGGAGTCCCAATACTGTCAACAATAACATAATGAAGACTAACACTGAAAGTTCCCTAAATACCAATCTCCTGCTAAATATTTTATATTTACATTAATAATTACTTAATAAGTGGTAGCACTGGGAATCAAACTTATCGGGTCATCTGTAAAGTCATGACGCATTTTTTAATAGAAAACACAGAAATTTACGTCATGACTTTCTTGATGACCTAATAGGTATTTCTGACTCTATAGAGAATTTTTTAAAGTATGTAGGTTTTATTTATTAATTCTTTCTAAGTTTTTAAATTTTCTTTTATTCATCATATTTTTAAAATTTGACCAGGGAGGGGGGCCTGCAGTTGTCATGGTGGTTAAGGTGACTGAACTCCAACATGGCTCACTACAGTTCAAGTCCCGGACCTGCAGCTTGCTTTCTCACTTTCCTTCTCTCTCTCTCTCTCTCTCCAGACAACTTCACACCCAACATAAATAAATATATAAATAAATAAATAAATAAAATAAGAGACAATGAATGAAATTTTTTTAAAAAATTCGACCAGAGCGAGAGAGGGAAAGTGAAAAAAGCAAGCCACCATGTCCAGGACTTGAACCCTGGACAGCCATGTCAGAGTCCAGTGATATAACCATTACACGATCTGCTGCTCCCAAGAATATTTATTTTTTAAACAGTCTTGTCAAGAGGCAAATAGAAGGCAGTGCCCACAGATATCTGCACTGCCAGAGGAAAGGGTGCCCAACCCAAAGGAAATTGTCTGGTCCTGGAAGCAGCAGGAAAAGATGTAACTTTCTCAAGGCAGCACCTCTTCTCTGACTCTGCTCACCAAGCAACTTCTGGTTTGCTCAGGCAAATCACATCCAGCCAGTGGGTACATGTACTTGGGGCCCCTGTCAGTTTCATATCACATTCTAAGTTCCTAAACCAGTTATCTTAGTTTTAACACATCATTCTGAGTGAGTGGCATTAACACAGGTCTTCCTTCTCT
The DNA here is from genome assembly GCF_000334495.1 of Tupaia belangeri chinensis. Lineage (NCBI taxonomy): Eukaryota > Metazoa > Chordata > Mammalia > Scandentia > Tupaiidae > Tupaia > Tupaia belangeri. Next base: position 3,061,492 of record NW_006160082.1, on the reverse strand, counting down.
CGACATCAGGTTTCTTAGCCTGCCCACGGGAGTCTGGTCTGTGCTGATCCATCCAGGTGATACTGCCCCGTGGGAGTGGCCTGGTCCAGCTAATACCCACTTGTTTCACCACCTCCTTCAAGTCTCTGTAATAAATATTTTCAAAATTGGAGAAAAAGTTCTCTAATTCCCCTTACATGCCATAAGGACTTTCACAGCCTCTCTTGGGGGGGAAAAATATTGTGAAACTCAATAAATTATAGGCAGGGAATTTCAAAAGCTCTGAGAAGCTATTGTTATAATGAACAGCAATATTGTCCTAAGGGAATAATCTGTTTTCCCATTCTTAAAAGTCACTTTCTACAGAGGAGAAGGGATTGCGTCGTGGCCATCCCCCTGGGGGGGGATTTCTCGCTTTCTGTCTCTCTGTCTCTCTCTATTTGTCTGGCGAGTGCACGCGCCTTATAGCAAAAACTTCTCCAAAAAAAGAGAAAAAAAAAGTCACTTTCTGTAGTCAAGCACAGAAAATTTAGGAAAAAGTTCATCTAAGTTCACTAAATTGAATATAAACAAAAATTATTTAATTTTTTTTTTCACCAGAGGGTTTGCACGCAAAAGAGAGAATAGGGAGAGAGAAAAAGCACCTCTCAACATGGCCTGGTCACACCACAATCCTTTTTTCCCCTTATTTCTCCATCCTAACATGCTTAGCATGTTTTTCGAAGCTGCTGAGGTCTGAACTACAGTCAGCCATGTGGGATATAGATAGCTTTGCACAGTGCTTAACCACTACTCTATAAAGCCAGCCCCAAACTTTCTAATTTAGTATAAACTATCTCAGACATTTGTGAAAACATGAGAGGAAAAAAGTCACAGACCCACACACCTAGCTTGAAAAGTAAACTACTGGGGCTAGCAGGTAGCATGGTGGAAAAGGCACTGGAATCCCACATGGGAGACCGCAGTTCAAGTCCTGGACCTGGCAGCTTATTTTCTCACTTTTCCTCTCTCTCTCTTTCTGTCTCTCTGGTCAGTGAAAGTGCTTGTATAGCAAATTTTAAAATAATAATAATAATAAATAAAGTAATTTTTTCTAAAAAAAGAAATAAACTACTACTGATATAGCTGAAGCCCCTGGTATAGCATCATGACAGTATTACTGGGTAGCCCTTATAATTTTCATTTTGAAAGTGAAGGGGCCAGGCAGTGGCACAACAGTAACACAATGTTCTGAGAGGCTGACCACATCAGAAAGTCTGGATTCAAAGCTAGAGGCCCCCCTGTGCATTTGGAGCTGGTTGAGGTTGGGAGTGGATCATGGCCTAAGAACCATGTTGCGGGTGCCTGTCTCTCTTTCTCTCTCTCTGGCTCATGAAAGAAAAAATTAATTAATTTGTTTAAAAGGCAGTGAAATGGTATTCAAAGAAACAAGAAGAGTTAAAGACTTTTCCTCCCAATTTATATTTCGATAATTGCAAATCTGTCAACAAATCTACATGGTAATCCCAGGTCTGGCTGGTGAGAGAACAGGGCAAGATACCAACATATCAATATGTCTTAGTATGAATCATGCACATGCTAGGAACAGGTGTCACCCCACTCGGATTATTTCTGAACAGTCACTTGGTGAGATTAGGCCTGGTGCTTAAGCCATCTGTTTGTTTATAAGCTGCAGAGTTTGTGGTGCTCTCAAAGGAAAAGTTGGCTATACAAACTTCCTAACCGTAGCTATTGTTAAATGTTGGAAAAGGTGGGATACTGGAACCAGCTGTTAGCATAATGGCTATGTCGCTGGACTCCCATGTAGTCAACCGCAGTTCAAGTCCCAGACCCAGTAGCTTAAACTCACATCGGGCGCATGAGCGTGTGTGCCCAAGATCCCGAGAAGAGAACAGAGGAGAAGGGATTACATGAAGCGTAGCCATCCCCCCTGGGGGGTGACTTCTCGCTTTCTGTCTCTCTGTCTCTCTCTGTCTGTCTGGCGAGCGCACGCACCCTATAGCAAAAACCTCTCCAAAAAAAAAGGCAAGAAAGCAGGACAGGTCAATGAGACCTGCTCAGTGGTCACTTTCTCATCCTTAGCTGCTTCATCTCAGTTTCCTCCCAAGGCTCTGCCCTCCTCTACTCAACCCTGTGGCTCTGCAACAACCATTTTCTTCCCCAGACTGCCTCACACCTTCTCTTGGCCTTGACTAAGTCACCTAGGCTGATGATTTCCAGATCTCTTCCCACCACCTGGATATCTTACCTGTGCTCCAGACCAGCATATCTAGCTGTCTGTTCAACATCTTCAAATGGCACCTCAAACTGAGCAATTATTTCCAAAACTGAACTGAACTGCAATAAATCTATTCTTCCTTTTATGCTGCCTTTTTCAGTGAGAGCCATTGCCAGCCACTGAAAACCTGAGTATCAACCTGGATCCCTTGCTAACCTTTCCCATTATGTGGTAGACAGGTCTTGAACACCTCCAGATCACACCCGCTTCCTACCCCTGTACATGCAAGCCAGTTGACCATTATCTGTACCTGGACAACTCCTCTCTATCAGTCTCCAGAAAGCTCGCTCTTTGCAAAAAAACAATCATATCACACTCCCGTTTAATTACCCTTTACTACTTCTCTACTACTCTTAAAAAAAAGTCCAAATCCTTTAGCAAAATCTCCAAATTATGTGCTTCCCCATCTCCACCTTGCCTTTCTGCTCCATACTTGAGACTTCAAGCAGACCCACTGCCTCCACAGCTTTGGCCTCGAGCAGTTCCCTTTGTTGGAACAAGCTTTTACAAGACCCGACAGGATACCCTAGCTGCATCCTTCAGGTTGCAAGCTAAGACATCACGTGCCCTGAGAAGCTTTCTCTTTGCTGTCCCTCAAAGGTCTAAAATGGCCTCTCCTTCCCCTTTTCACGGCATGCAGCAGGCCCATTTTCTTGGAAGTTTCAGCACTAGGGTGAGCTCCTAGTATACACAGTGCTGGGACTTACAGTTCTTCAACATGGAATGATCAACTGACTGGATGGTCACCAGGGGCAAACTTGATGTATCTGACCTGTTTTTTTTTTTTTTTTTAATTCCAGAGGGCACATGCACATGTACAGCAGAGAAAAAGAGAAAGAGCAACTTCAAATAGCTGGTTATGCTGCAACCCTTTCACCTCCAATTCTCCATTTGTCAGGATCATGGACATGTGCGTATCAGATGTGTTTTTCTCTTTTTTTTTTTCTTTTTTTTTTAGAGAGATTTTTCCTATAAGGTATGTACACTGGCTGGAGAGACAGAGACAGAAAGCAAGAAATCACACCCCCCCCAGGGGGATGGCCACACCGCAATCCTTTCTCCTCCACTATCCTGAGATTTGGGGCATGCACACACACATGCCCGGCATGTTTCAAGCCACTGGGTCCAGAACTTGAATCATGGTCAACTATGTGAGAGTCCAATGATGTAACCATTACACCATCTTCTAGTCCTGGTCCCAGATGTGTTTTTTTCAAGCCACCTCTAGGACCAGGATTTGAACCCTGATTGGTCATGTAAGACCCTGCTTCCTCTGAGCAGCACCCATTGTACTATGGGTCTGGTCTCTATTCTTGACATTTTATGAACTACAGTATCGTTGTGGGATTTCTTGTTAGCAAAATAACATGACATTCAAGTGGAATAAACGATTTCCCCATCTTTCTCTTACCCCAGAACCAGGCAGCCAAAGGCAGTGAGCGTACTAGATTTAACCAGAGTCCATTCTTCACAAGCCTTACATAACATTTTAAATTTAAGATGTTATGCGGATGTGAAGGCTCCAAAACTTCCTACAAATTTGATTAGGGATTCCCCAGGGCAAACTTCCCTATGATTACCCTTATACGCTAGTTACAGAGCTATGGCTTTACATGTACATTAAACCACATACCCATCCTGAGAATTAGGCACCACTATTATCCCCAAGGTTCACATGGGAGAATGAGGGCTCAGAGATATTAAATAACTTGCCAAGGGTTACACAACTAGTTAGTGAGGAAACTAGAATTCAATCTCAAGCAATATGTCTGTAGAATCTTGGCAATGCCTGCGGAAAAAATAGTCAATGAAAGCTGAATGAATGAAGACAGAATGTACTAGAGATCCAGGGGCTCTGGCCCAGGGGTAATGCAGGTTCAGATTTCCAGGTTGGCTTGAAAACATGCACAGGGTATGCAGGCACCCAGGATCCTGAGGAGCTGGAAGGCTGGGAGGAAGGGATTGTGGCATGATGAGACACTGTCAAGTACTTCTCTCTCTCGCTCATGCACACATACAATATCATTAAAAAAAAAAACAAACTAACCTAAATAAATAAATAAAAAACCACCTAGAGATCACAGCAGTCCATTCATTGTAGTTATATTAGAAAACAGGAGCTTGGAGGACCAGCAGTTAGCATAACGGCTATGTTTCTGGACTCCCATGTAGTCGACTGTGGTTCGAGTACTGGACCCGGTGGCTTAAACTCACACCAGGCACGTGTGCGTGCGTGCCCAAGATCCCGAGAGGAGAATGGAGGAGAAGGGATTGAGGCGTGGCCATCCCCCTGGGGGGGGGGGTGATTTCTCACTTTTTGTCTCTCTGTCTGTCTCTATCTTTCCGGCAAGTGCATGCACCCTATAGCAAAAACCTCTCAAAAAAAAAAAACAAAACAAAAAAGGAGCTTGGGACCAGTGGGTGGTGTGGTGGTTGGGCACTGGACTCCCATAAGGCTGACTACAGTTTGAGTCCTGGACCTGGCAGCTTGCTTTCTCAGTTTCCCTCTCCCCCTTTCTGTCTCTCCTAGTGAACACATGTGCCCTATAACAAATTTTAAAATAATAATAATAATGATAAATGAAAAGTTTTAAAAAGAAAGCTGAAGCTTGGATAACCCAAAGTGCATTCATATTTGATTCCAGATAACATTGTTGGGAATATAAACACATTTGCAACTCAGGGACTATCAATTCTCTTATGGGGTACCACCAAGGAAAGACTTCTTACTCTCATCTATTCCTTCCTCATGGGATGGGGGCTGCAAGCTCAACTCAAACACCAGTGAAGACAGGCTTTGAGTTCTGATGGGTTAGAACACAGCACGTGTCAACGAGGCTGGGAACGAAGGAGTGAGGCCGGTTGGAGAAGCCCGCTCCTCTTCTGCAGCTTACCTCCCGCAGCTCCAGTCTTTGGGCCACAGCCTCTAGGCTCTCCTGGCCAGTGCTCTCCACAGACAGCGTGAACTCCACAAACTCGTTATTGAGCAGCTGGATCCGTGCAACCAGGCAGCTCTTGCTAGACACCGTGTAGCGCCGGGTGCGTTTCAGTTTCAATCCAAATGGCAGTGGCATCTTCTTTCAAGAGTAGAGGGGTCAAGAGGGAAAAGCACCCCCACCAGTCCAGCGGTGGTAACGCCAGGAGAAAGAGGTCCTCTCCTGGCGAGAAGAACGCTGTCCAGGCTCCCAATCCTCACCCAGCAGCTGCTGCCGCCATTAAAAAGCAACCGAGTCTCTGAAGGCCAGGCAAAAGGGGCGTCCACGCCAGCGCTGAGGAAAGACAAAGGCCAGTTATGTGAACAATGGTAACTCTGGACTTTGCTTTCAAAAATACAAATCGATGTCGCTGGACTCCCATGTAGTCAACTGTGGTTTGAGTGCCGGACCTGCTGGCTTAAACTCACACCGGGCGCGTGTGTGCGAGCGTGCCCAAGATCCCGAGAGGAGAATAGAGAAGGGATTGGGGCGTGGCCATCACCCTGGAGGGTAATTTCTTGCTTTGTTTCTGTCTCTCTCTTTCTGGCAAGCGCATGCGCCCTATAGCAAAAAACCTCTCCAAAACAACAACAAAAAAGTAATAAAAAAACACAAACCGATAATCCTTTGGGCTGGGGAAAAAAGAAAGTACTAACAGGATCTGGGAAGCAAGAGCATCGGGCTCTGCCTGGGGCAGCCTCCACCCCTCCCTAGATCCTGCAAACAGTGATAATCACCACCTGTGGCCACCTACAGGCTTCAGGGAGACAACCCCCAATTTCGCAGTTAGCATTAGTGGTGGCCCTCTCCTATTTTGGATAAGGTGTTTTTTTCATAGGTAACTTTTTTGGACTCCCAATATTCCCAATGTCAGAGTTTAGTCTGTGAGATAAGTACACAACAACTCCAAGAGAACTAGGTTCCAATCCCAGTCCCTCAAGTGAAATTAACCCTGAAAGAAAAAGGGAGGAGTAATCCCCTCTAACACAGGGCGACCGTGAGATCCCTACCGGGGCACGTGCTTAACAAGATTTGTAGAAACTCTTTCTGGTTGATAAATATTTACGTCATCAAATGGATTTATTTATAAACAAATTATAAAAGACCTCACAAATGTTTGTCGTCGGAGGACCACCAACAGCGGTAGTTCTGGAAAGCGTGGCCCGGCTCCGCCCACGGGTGGCCCCGTCCCAGAAAAGTCGGTCAGCAGGGCCTTAAACGTCATGTTGGGTTAACCAGGGTAAGACGGGAGTCCAGGCTATGAAGCAAACCTGGGGCGCCAGCTCCTCCCGCGTCCCCCTGGGGGAAGTGCAGGAGACGTTGCCAGGGAAACAAGTAGGCATCACGTAGCCGGAACCCTCCGCACACGACCGCGTTTCCGGACGGACGTGCTCGCATTGGACTAGCCCCTTCGCTCCGGGTGGGGACATTTAAAGGGGCCACCTCGAGCCCAATAGGCTGTGGAGAGAGTGGGCGGGTCCAGTTAGGTCAAGCATTTGGAGCCGCCGGACCTTTCCAATACACTGCCATTAACCACACCTGTTGCCGGTAACTAGTGAGCTGAGTCGAACTGGGGGGCCAGGAGCATGAGGTTTCCATATCAGCTGCATTTATTTTCCCCCAACATAAATCTACAAAATTCCGCATAGTTCTAGGATCTGTCCCAAGAACCTAGAACTATGCGGATCTAGGATCTCGGGACAGTTCCCACCCTCCTGCGTTGCCTACACACAGGCTGCCCCTGAGGAGGAATCGCTTAGCGAGGCCGGATCTGAAATGGTTACCCTGAACTCGGTCAGGAACCACACCGAGGGGCAGCATGCCCTCAGCCCTCTCATCGGTAGACAGAAGCTAGGCTGGAGAAGAAGCGGCCTTTTCAGCTTCAGGCTGGAATGGGCCGAGCTGGGAATCCATTCCACATTTCTCACCCCCAGTCGTCTGCTCAGTCCCGCTCTCCAGCAAGCTCTCAGCCGAGGTAATGGGCACTCGGGGCTGCGGAATGGCAGAGCTAGAGAACAGGATTTAACTATTACCCTTGGCTTTGCCAAATTTAACATTTTGAAATTCCATTCCACAAAGTGTATTGCGTGTCTGGGTACAAGGCAGTGTAGTGAGCATCGTGAGAAATCCAAGACGAATCCTAAGCCGTCGCTGCCCTTAAGGAGATTACAAGCATGCTATAATTACATACAGAGCTGTATCTCTAAGAACCCGACCACAGTTTTTCTCTGTCTGGTTTTGGGGGCTTTGCTTGGGTTTTGCTGGAGCTATAGTTATCGCCAGATAGCTCAGAAAAACGAAAAGTTAAAACAAGGGATAGAGAAAAGAGAGGAAAAACAAACTTAGAATTGCCTAAAGCACTGTCTCTTCTGTAGGTAAAAGCACCATACTTTGGAGGGAAATGGAAATATTAGAAAAAAGATATGGTCTCTATTTGCAGAAGTTTTCAGCACACTGCTGTCAGAAAAATAGTTGAAGAAAAGTTTTTAAAAAAAAAAAATCCAGAAATGAGAAGCTTAACCTGATTTAAGATTTAATTCCAATTAAAGTAGTGTTTATATAATTTAAGAATGCTGTATATACTTATCCTGTATACTGAATATACTTTCATAAGATGAGTGTGTGGATTCCAATTTTATATACAAGTTATGGTAATGGGAAACAAGATACATTAAGTAGTATAGATGAACAAGATATTGAATTTATGAAGAAGAAATATAAGGATCTGTAGTAGGGGCTATTTAAGGTAGTCCACTAGAAATATAGAACTATTAATTCAAAGTCAATAGATACTATACTATATAACTTAATTAAGCTGAGATTAAACAAACTGAGGATAACACTTGCAACTGTCCCTGAGATTTGAAATGTCTTTACAGCATCAGGGATAAGGAAAAGTCCACATTTTCTTTTTTATTTTGATAGATGGTACAATCAAGTTGAAAGTGTATATCTCACATTTTGCCAAGATACATCCATAAGGTTTATTTTTTGCTTATTTATATAAAACATGCTGTGTTGAAATAATGTACAATCAGGTTGAAAGTGTATATCTCACATTATTTTGCCAAGATACATCCATAAGGTTTATTTTTTGCTTATTTATATAAAACATGCTGTGTTGAAATAATGTTCTGCTTAATTGTTATCAAATTATCAATGATTTACATACTTTAATGTTCAGTTTTATACAGTATTTGCTACCAAGTGATGACCAAGTTATGAATGTTTTTTAATATATTATTAAAACCAAAAGAAGTAGAAATATAAGATGCTTTGGGGGTGTCTCTTTAGGTGTAAAATATACAATAATTTGAAAGGTAGTTAAGTCTGTAATTGCAGTTTATCTAACTCCTAAAGTAAATGCATAATTTATAAATAGCTTTTAAAGGAAAGCATATATCTTCTCTCCAAAACTCATTATATGGTTAAAAAAAAAAAAGCAGATACATTAAATTCAGATTCAGTACAAGTTTACAAAAGCAGTCTGAGTTATATTATTTTTGAATTCATTTTAATTTTCCCACTCCACATCCCATTCCAAAGCTTCCCAAGAACACTAAAAGTCTGACTCTTGTAGAATTCTTCCCCTCACACACACCTCAGCCAGGCTGCTAAAGTCCTCACCCCACGTAATCTTGCCAATGTTGCTTTAAAACACAATAAACATTAACAAGAGACTGTGTATGACATTTTTAGAATAATAGCTATATTTATAGCATTAAATCAAGACGATGCTTCTTACCACGAAACAATTTTGCATAGACGCATAAGATACCCTGAAAGAAAACAGGTTACTATTTTCAGAGTAAAATTACTGTCATCCCAACTCTTAAAAAAAAAAAAAAAAAAACTGTCAGCAACTATTAGGCATTCTGCGGTTGTCACTTGGAGCACACGAATGTTGTGAATGTTTTTGCGGGCACACGCTATTATTATAAGGCTTTCTCAGCAAAAAGGAAAATAGGACGAGCCTGCCAAGAGAGGCCAAT
>NW_006160082.1:3044948-3047746 GCF_000334495.1 Tupaia belangeri chinensis | reverse complement strand
CCACCTCGAGCCCAATAGGCTGTGGAGAGAGTGGGCGGGTCCAGTTAGGTCAAGCATTTGGAGCCGCCGGACCTTTCCAATACACTGCCATTAACCACACCTGTTGCCGGTAACTAGTGAGCTGAGTCGAACTGGGGGGCCAGGAGCATGAGGTTTCCATATCAGCTGCATTTATTTTCCCCCAACATAAATCTACAAAATTCCGCATAGTTCTAGGATCTGTCCCAAGAACCTAGAACTATGCGGATCTAGGATCTCGGGACAGTTCCCACCCTCCTGCGTTGCCTACACACAGGCTGCCCCTGAGGAGGAATCGCTTAGCGAGGCCGGATCTGAAATGGTTACCCTGAACTCGGTCAGGAACCACACCGAGGGGCAGCATGCCCTCAGCCCTCTCATCGGTAGACAGAAGCTAGGCTGGAGAAGAAGCGGCCTTTTCAGCTTCAGGCTGGAATGGGCCGAGCTGGGAATCCATTCCACATTTCTCACCCCCAGTCGTCTGCTCAGTCCCGCTCTCCAGCAAGCTCTCAGCCGAGGTAATGGGCACTCGGGGCTGCGGAATGGCAGAGCTAGAGAACAGGATTTAACTATTACCCTTGGCTTTGCCAAATTTAACATTTTGAAATTCCATTCCACAAAGTGTATTGCGTGTCTGGGTACAAGGCAGTGTAGTGAGCATCGTGAGAAATCCAAGACGAATCCTAAGCCGTCGCTGCCCTTAAGGAGATTACAAGCATGCTATAATTACATACAGAGCTGTATCTCTAAGAACCCGACCACAGTTTTTCTCTGTCTGGTTTTGGGGGCTTTGCTTGGGTTTTGCTGGAGCTATAGTTATCGCCAGATAGCTCAGAAAAACGAAAAGTTAAAACAAGGGATAGAGAAAAGAGAGGAAAAACAAACTTAGAATTGCCTAAAGCACTGTCTCTTCTGTAGGTAAAAGCACCATACTTTGGAGGGAAATGGAAATATTAGAAAAAAGATATGGTCTCTATTTGCAGAAGTTTTCAGCACACTGCTGTCAGAAAAATAGTTGAAGAAAAGTTTTTAAAAAAAAAAAATCCAGAAATGAGAAGCTTAACCTGATTTAAGATTTAATTCCAATTAAAGTAGTGTTTATATAATTTAAGAATGCTGTATATACTTATCCTGTATACTGAATATACTTTCATAAGATGAGTGTGTGGATTCCAATTTTATATACAAGTTATGGTAATGGGAAACAAGATACATTAAGTAGTATAGATGAACAAGATATTGAATTTATGAAGAAGAAATATAAGGATCTGTAGTAGGGGCTATTTAAGGTAGTCCACTAGAAATATAGAACTATTAATTCAAAGTCAATAGATACTATACTATATAACTTAATTAAGCTGAGATTAAACAAACTGAGGATAACACTTGCAACTGTCCCTGAGATTTGAAATGTCTTTACAGCATCAGGGATAAGGAAAAGTCCACATTTTCTTTTTTATTTTGATAGATGGTACAATCAGGTTGAAAGTGTATATCTCACATTATTTTGCCAAGATACATCCATAAGGTTTATTTTTTGCTTATTTATATAAAACATGCTGTGTTGAAATAATGTTCTGCTTAATTGTTATCAAATTATCAATGATTTACATACTTTAATGTTCAGTTTTATACAGTATTTGCTACCAAGTGATGACCAAGTTATGAATGTTTTTTAATATATTATTAAAACCAAAAGAAGTAGAAATATAAGATGCTTTGGGGTGTCTCTTTAGGTGTAAAATATACAATAATTTGAAAGGTAGTTAAGTCTGTAATTGCAGTTTATCTAACTCCTAAAGTAAATGCATAATTTATAAATAGCTTTTAAAGGAAAGCATATATCTTCTCTCCAAAACTCATTATATGGTTAAAAAAAAAAAAGCAGATACATTAAATTCAGATTCAGTACAAGTTTACAAAAGCAGTCTGAGTTATATTATTTTTGAATTCATTTTAATTTTCCCACTCCACATCCCATTCCAAAGCTTCCCAAGAACACTAAAAGTCTGACTCTTGTAGAATTCTTCCCCTCACACACACCTCAGCCAGGCTGCTAAAGTCCTCACCCCACGTAATCTTGCCAATGTTGCTTTAAAACACAATAAACATTAACAAGAGACTGTGTATGACATTTTTAGAATAATAGCTATATTTATAGCATTAAATCAAGACGATGCTTCTTACCACGAAACAATTTTGCATAGACGCATAAGATACCCTGAAAGAAAACAGGTTACTATTTTCAGAGTAAAATTACTGTCATCCCAACTCTTAAAAAAAAAAAAAAAAAAACTGTCAGCAACTATTAGGCATTCTGCGGTTGTCACTTGGAGCACACGAATGTTGTGAATGTTTTTGCGGGCACACGCTATTATTATAAGGCTTTCTCAGCAAAAAGGAAAATAGGACGAGCCTGCCAAGAGAGGCCAATCTAATCAGGATTTGCAGAAATCACAAGTCGGAATTTGCAGATCCAAGAATTTTTTCCAGAGTAAACACTCTATCCAAAAACAAAACAAGGCGTAACCAAACAGCCTGCGCCCCTTTTCGCCAAAGTTCTCCGGCAAATTTCACTTACTTATTCCGAGAGGCACAAACATGCCTAAGAGCCAGAGTGAAGTGGCAGCAATCGGCTGGGTTCAGAATACAGTTCAAGACCCCTTTTAGAAAGTATTCAAGTAGATCAGCGAACCTGGAAAAGGAAGACTTTTTCTCTTTGTTACTCTGATCTACTTGAATACTTTCTAAAAGGGGTCTTGAACTGTATTCAAGTAGAT
>NW_006160082.1:3044265-3044641 GCF_000334495.1 Tupaia belangeri chinensis | reverse complement strand
GGAGCAGCGGAGCGGCCGGGGCGGGCGTCCCTCCCCCTGGGCCGGGCGGGCGCACGGATCCGGGGAGGCGGCGGCGGCCCGTGACCTCAGAGAGTTGGAATGCGGGCGGCGGGGCGCGGGGGAGGCGCGGACAGCTGCGCCCGGCCGCCGAGGAGGGGGCGCGCCGCTTCTTTTTTTAATCGTATGATCGCTTATTTTAAGAGTTTCCAAATAAAGCGAGGCTTTTAATAAAATGAGGGGAGGAAGAGAGTTTGGTTCCAGGTAAAGGGTGGTGTTCCCGTGTTATTAGATGGTCTGTAAAATGTTACTGTTGGACTTTATTCATTTACCCTGGTACTTTTTTTTTTTTTTTTTGAGAGGTTTTTGCTATAGGGCG
>NW_006160082.1:3042626-3044053 GCF_000334495.1 Tupaia belangeri chinensis | reverse complement strand
ACTGGCGGCCCCCCCCCCCCCTCGCCCGCCGCCGTACATTTCTGAAGACAATACAAAGATCTTTCTTTAATGCTTGCTTCTGAGGATAAACCCCAGTAAAATGAGGCATTGATCAGTACTGGGTGGGAAAGCCCTACCCCATAAAACATTGTGTTATGCCTCAAATAACCTTTCGGTTCCCAAAGACAGCCGTGTGCAAATGAAATAGAGGTAGTAACAAGGGAGACCCCTGGGTCAAGTTATCTGGGTTTGAATCCCAACTCCAACACTTACTAGCTGGGGAACCTGTGCAAATCTTATCCTGTTCGTACCTCTTCTATAACGGGAATAATAATCACCATCCAACAACTTGTATGAAATAAGTAAGAAGTGCTTTATTTGGTTCCACACTGTTAGTAACGTTTGTAATTACGCTGTGTTGTTGCACTGTTAATACTGTATGGACACACTTAAGCTGAGGAAAAATCTTTTGACACTTTTTTTTTTTGGAGAGGTTTTTGCTATAGGGTGCATGCGCTCACCAGACAGACAGACAGAGACAGAGAGATAGAAAGTGAGAAATCACCCCCCAGGGGGAATGGCCACGCCGCAGTCCCCTCTCCTCCATTCTCCTCTCAGCATCTTAGGCACACACGCACATGCGCCCGGCATGAGTTTAAACCACCGGGTCCGGGACGCGAACCGCGGTCGACTATGTGGGAGTCCAGTGACATAGCCATTACACTAACTGCTGGTCCCAAAACTTTTGACACTTTAACACTGTTAAAATAGTGTTTCATCTCAGCATGTGGTTTGTTTAATTTGTATGAATTTTAATCTCAGTGATTTTGTTTTCATGCTATCATTTGAGGAAAGCTATTTTATGTTCATGTAAACCATATTTTCTTCGTTTCAAGCACTTATAGAGTACCTACTATGTATGAGACATGGTCCTTGCACACAGAGGACTAATGGTCTAGTGTGTGTCTACATACCAAACACAATATAAGGCCTTGAATTAGGAGTGCTAGCTGAAATCAAAGCCCAGTGAGATTTAGCTTGGTCATATAGGCAAAGGCAATTAAGATCACCTGTGTTTTTTTTCCTACTTGAGAGAGGAGCATGCACCTACCAAAGAGACAGAGACGAGAAAGCTCCCCTTAATGGAGCATAGTCACGGGCTGCAATCCCTCTTCTCCCCTTTCTCCATTCTGTCTGGATTCAGAGTATAAGCACATTCGTGAATGCGCTCTCACACACACAGCCAACATGTTTCTCAAGCGACCCTGGCTGGGACTCAAACCGTGGTTGACTATGTGAGTTCATGCTCCCTTAATCACAAGGCCACTCACCCCACCTGTGTTTCTCATGAGAAAAAAAAAACAGATTTACTCTTCTCGTAATTGATATTTCAGCTGGACTGTATGAGGGGCTCAGTGTGAGGAAAG
>NW_006160082.1:3037617-3042480 GCF_000334495.1 Tupaia belangeri chinensis | reverse complement strand
AACGTGTGTTACTTTTCTAGTCTCCCAAGCTAGAGAAGTTGGAATTATGTGTGACTGTTCTCATTTATCTAGCCCATCATCAAGACCTGCTGTTTCCTTCGTTCAAGTGTTTCATGAATTCATTCTTTCCTGTCTGCTCCCCCGGTACATGTTAATCAAGTCATCATGTTACACCCGATTATTGTGACAAAGGTGGTCTCCTTAATTCTGGTTTCTCAGTTCTCTTCCTATGTGAATACCAGGGGCACCTCTTATTTTTTCACTCCCTGGTAGACTCCCAAAGTGAAGCTCTTCTGCCTGACTTTTAGGGACTATCTAAACGGATCTCTCTGACATCCCTAACTCTTCTCTCCAGCACTCTTGGGGTCCCATCAAGCTGTTTCCCAGGACAGCTGCAGGGCCTGTCGCCCATTTCATTTGTGGGAACCTCCCACTCCTCTCCAAGTCTTAATTCAAGACTGTATCCAAGACATTTTTCTAGCCACTCCATTCCACAGTGATCGCCACACTTGGTAAGAACTTTACAAAATATTTCATGAAGGCTTCTTTTATATCTCCTAGAATTCCCGGGACACTACTGGGAAGAGAGTAGGCGCTAAATAAAAACGTGTTAATTGAATTGGGAAGAAAATGAAAGAATTTTAAAAATAGAAAATGATCGTAAAACCCAAGTGATTTGGGACAACTGAGCTGAACTTCCTCCCTCACAATCCACAGATGTCATTTACTGACCGAGCACTTGAGCTCTATTTTCCCTCAGCTATGTTAATTTGGCAGTAACTTCCCCATGGCAAAGCACCTGAACAACTCTTTCAAAGTGTTAGACATGAAAGTAGTATAGGCTTTTTTTTTTTTTTTTTTTCAATTTTGTCACAAGGCACGTTTGCTCCTGAGACAGAAAGAGAGAAAGTGAAAAAGCACCCTTCGGGAATAACCACGGTGCAATCCCTTCTCCAGTCTACGCTGGAGAGTTTGAGCACACATGCACATGCACTGGGGTGTTTATCAAGCCTTGGGGTCCTGGACTTCAACAACGAAGTTTGGCCCTGCAGAGACCAGCCACCTTAACATCCACGCCGCCTGCAGGCCCCTTTAATATTTTTTTTTCTTTAAATAATTATTTATTTTTGAACCAGCAGATGGTGTAAAGTTTACATTGCTGGACTCCTACATGGCTGACTACGGTTAGAGTCCGCAGACCCAGAGGCTTAAAACACCCCAGGCATATATGCTTAGGTACCCATAATCCTGAGAAGAGAATGGAGAAGTGATTGCGGCATGGCCATTCCCCCTGGGGGGTGATTTCTCACTTTTTGTCTCTCTGGTGAGTGCATGTGCCCTGTAGCAAAAATTTCTCCAAAAAAAAAGAGAATTATTTATTTGTAGCTGGAAAGTGGTGTGATGGTTAAGGAGTAAGGCTCCTACATGGCTGACCATGGTTCAAGTCCAGAACCTGGAAGCTTGCTTTCTCACTTTACCTCTCCCTCTCTTTCTCTGGTCAAATAAAAATAATAATAATAATGAAAAGAAATAAAAATAAATAATTCTTAAAATTACTCTTATTTCCACACTTATTTAATTTTATTTATTATTATTAAATTTTCTATAGGGCATGTGCATTCACCAGAGACACACACAGAGAGAAACTTAGCCACCAGGCCTGGGACTCGAACCATGATCATCCATGTGGGCATCCAGTACCCCAACCACCACCCCACCTGTTGGCCTCCCCATGAACTTTTTTGAAGACCCTTCATATATATATATATATATATAGTTACCTCTGTTGTTACCCAGAAAGTGGTATATTATACATATTTTTACACTGGAAGGTAATTTGCACTAAAAAAATGTTTTTTAAGCCCTACACATAAAACAGTAAACGATAAAAGGGAAGGAAATTGTGTTTGGATGGTAAATTGCTTAGTATTTTCTTAGGAGTTAAATAATTCATCTGGGGAACAAGCAGGTGGCATGGTGGTAAAAACGCTGGACTCCCACGGTCGACCATGGTTCGGATCTCAGGTCTGGTGGCTTGCTTTCTCACTTTCTCTCTCTGTCTCTCTTTCTCTCTCTGGTGAATTAAAAACAAAAATATAAAAATAAATCACTCTTTTTTAAAAATTCCCCTCGACTTTTATTTGAAAATAAATAATTATTGGGGCCAGCAGGTGGCATGGTGAACTCCCACATGGTTGACTATGGTTCGAGTCTAGGAGCTGCTGATTTGCTTTCTCACTTTCCCTTTCTCTCTCTCTTCAAAATTAAATAATAATACTAATTAATAAAATAATTCTTTTCAAGAAGAATATAAATAATTCTTTTAAAAATTTATCTGCTTTGATAGCTCAGTGAATACCCACTATATCCCACTTTATAAATTACCATCCTTTTCAAGAATCTGAGCTGAATGAATGACCCATCCCACAGAGATAATGGTCCCTGGGGAAAAGGATAGTGGAGGACTAAATTGTTACAGAATGGCAACATTTTTGGTCTGAATCCTCACCTTGAGTTCTGCTACCACAGTAGCACCACAACAGATAGAGCATGTTTTCAGTTGCAAAAAAAGTGAGCACTTTGTGAATAGATTCCCCTAACATCAGAGAAACAGTGATGTTGGCAGTATGGTTGTTTTTGTTTTTTTGTTTTTTGCTATAGGGTGCGTGCACTCGCCAGACAGATAGAGAGAGATAGAGAGACAGAAAGTGAGAAATCACCACCCAGGGGGGATGGCCACGCCGCAATCCCTTCTCCTGTTCTCTTCTCGGGATCTTGGGCGTGCACGCACACACACCCGGCGTGAGTTTTAAGCCACCGGGTCCGGGACGCGAACCGCGGTCAACTACGTGGGAGTCCAGCGACATAGCCATTACGCTAACTGCTGGTCCTTGGCAGTATGTTTATTAAAATAAACAAGAAAATGGAGAAACATGTCAGTTTTAGTAGCAACAATGCCTACTGTGACTGTAATTCTTAGCACTCAAAGGATTTTGATCCAAGGGCAGACATGTCATGTGATAATCACTACTGAAAAAAGAGTGCCCATTCATCCCACATATTTTGAAAGATACGTGCTGCAAAGGGGAAGGTGCAGAACACGCATACCTCTATTTCCAAAGACTCATGAAGGACAGGTGAGCATATGATTTCAGGCTATATGTTCTAAGTGGATTGGTAATGCCTGGCCTGAGTTAATCGCTGTGATCAGTGTTTGCTTGAGTCTGGAAGGACAAATAAAGGGTCACTAAGCATTCCAGGCTAGAGAAACCCACACCCACCTTTGCTCCCCGCCCCCATCTCACACACACACTTGCAAAAGATAAGCCACATCGAGCTGTAATGCAGCCCCAAGAAGAGCTTGGAGATGCCCAGGGAGGCCAATGTTAGAGGACTAATGGCTCCATGGAGTTAGGGTTGCTCCTTAGGCCCCTCTGACTTCACAGCTAATGCTCTGTTCAGTCATCTTCTCTCTTTGGAAGACAGCCCAGAGCTCTGTTAACTATTGATAGCACTGCAGTTCATTGAAATCTAACCCTCATACTAGTCCCTAGAGGAAGATACTCATTCCTCCAGAACTGGAGAACCCTTGTGAGCAGGAAAAGAACTGTCGAGGTCCAATTTCAACTTTTTGAGCCTAACACCCTTCCTCTCTTTAACAATTTCCCATAGAGCATCACTATGAACACTTCTCAAGATGGGATGTGGTTTATGAAGCTGCAGCTTAGAAAAGCACCCAGAAGTGTATCAGACAGTAGATATCAGTTTAATGGGGTGGTCCTTCTGTGATCCAGACACTCTAACTTCTGAGATCTATGTTTGCACATTCTCAGACCGCTTGTAAGTCTTTTCTACATAATTATAAGCTTAGTCTCCTAAAGTGAGCCCTTTTTTTCTGTTTCTTTCTTTCTTTCTTTCTTTCTTTCTTTTTTGAGAGGTTTTTATTATAGGGCTCCTGCGCTCACCAGAAAGACAGAGAGAGACAGAGAGACAGAAAGTGAGAAATCACCCCCCAGGGGGATGGCCACGCTGCAATCTCTTCTCCTCCATTCTCCTCTCGGGATCCTGGGCACGCACGCACACACGCCTGGTGTGAGTTTAAGCCACCGGGTCTGGGACTCGAACCACAGTTGGATACATGGGAATTCAGCGACATAGCCATTACAGTAACTGCTGGTCCCTCTTTTCATTTTTTCTTTCTTTTTTAAAATTTTTTCCATCATTTATTTTTTATTTATTTATTTTTCCCAAACTACTAACCCTTTTTTATTATTTAAATTTATTTATTTACATTTATTCACTGTATATAATTACAGCATACAAAATGAGATTTTTTTCTATCCAGAATACACTGTATATTGCCTCAATCAAGCACATCAATATATGTGTTATCATCAACAAATAATTTTCCATTTCTCGTTTTCTATATATTTTGCTTTTTTTCCCCATCCTTGATTCCCTATCTCTCACCCTCTACCATCTCCCACCCTCCTCCCATGCTGTCTCTGGTATCAATGGTTGCTTTCTATGCCTTTCCCCACATTTTATTGATTCACTAAAGATCTTAATTAATCTATTTTGAATAGCAAGCATAACTGATATATACATATCCATGAACACAAGTCTGACTTTAGGCATAAACCTCAGTGAGTAGAATGAACATACTATGAAGTAGCACCTAGCTGGGGCTGTATAGCTTACTGCAGTCATCAAATAAATATTTTAATGCTTTTTTTTTTTTTTTTATTTCAAGAAAAACAGTTTTGGGACCAGCAGTTAGCCTAATGGCTATGTCGCTGGACTCCCATGTAGTTGACTGCAGTTCCCGTCCCGGACCTAGTGGCTTAAAACTCAATGCCAGGT
>NW_006160082.1:3031062-3036934 GCF_000334495.1 Tupaia belangeri chinensis | reverse complement strand
TTTAATAGGAAAGAAAGGAAAGTACACCCAAAAAGGCTCTTGGGCAGGCAGATTGCCAGGTGGCAACTGCCCTTGATACTGGTTAATTGTTACTTTTATTACTAGAGGTGATCATGAATATTTATTGGTGGGAGGTCTGTCATACTACCTACATCCTTCGTTTGAATTTGAATTCCTGCGTTTTCTCCTGCTCTTGTGCACTTCTCCCACAGGTAAGGAATGAGGAATTTGATTACCTTATTGATCATGGCCAGTGTGAGTTGCTTAAAACTTAAAGCCAGGAAACATGTTAGGATTCTGTTCAAATGGTAGGTACATGAACCTATTGACATCTCAAGACTTTTTTTTTTTAATAGAAGTTTTTGCCATAGGGCACATGCACTTGTGGGAGAGTTAGAGACAGTGAGAGGGAAAGTAAGAAATTACCTGCCAGTGGGGGGGGGTTACCATGCCACAATCCCTTTCCCACTCTCCTCCTGGGATCTTCGCCACTCATGCACACACCTGGTATAATTTTCAAGCCACCAAGGACAGGACTGAAACTGTGGTGGACCATGTGAAAGTCCAGTGACATAAACTACTATACCACCTGCTGGCCCCAAGTGAGCTCCTTCTTAAATACCTTTTGATCTTTTCCCTATTCTGAATACATTTTCAGAAAACAGTATTTTTTTTATAAAATATTCATCCAATATTTTCTGTATAGTGACTGAGAACTTTGTACCCATTACTTTGTAACAGCTCTTTGCATCCTTAGTTTTGAAATGGTGGGCAAAGGAACAGAAACAGCTTACCTCTCCTTTGGATTGTGAGTGTCATGAAAGCAGGGACTTGATCTTGCTCATCTTTGTGCTCTGCTTCCCAGCACAGTATCTGGCTCAGTTGTAGGCATTTAATTTTTAATCAGCAAACCTAGTGCTGTTATGATCTCAGTGCGGTTTGAAATGCTTCACAAATATTAACTTACTTCGTCTGCATAGTAACCCTTTGCAGGAGTAACCAGTACCATACCTATGTCACAGATGAGGAAACTGAGGCATAGAGCGGATCAGCAATTTACCTAAGGTCTCAGAAGGAGTGTCAGAGCTCAGAAGGAGTGCTAGGATTCAAAAGAAGACAGGCTGGCTCCAGGGTCCTGGTTCTCAGTCACTCTCCTCCACTGCCTCTCATCAATGTTGAATGAATGTTCGATCATTAGATTTACCTATGAGGAATGCTTTTGTAAATTAGGTATTTTGTTTCTTCTACCCTACATAATAAATGCTTACTATGTACCTGGTGTCTGAAAAGAAATGTTGGTGAGATGGGAAGGCTATAGAGAGCTTATCATTTTGTTGCAGATACAAAAATGCACACATGTGAAATTAACATGAGAGAGAGCATATTGAGTATCGTGCCAGTAGTTCCCATATAGTTGCTTGAGAAAGTCAGGAGAAAGGATTATATGAGATTATGGATTGGCCATGTGGCAGACAGGTGGAAGGTAGTCCCGTGATTTCTGTTCCTGCTGTCCACACCCTGTGTTATCCTCTCCTCTTGAATGTGTATCACCTCTAGCTAATGAATCTAGTGAAAATGAGGTATTTTATAGATATAATTAAGGCCCTATATCTGGTGACTTTTGGCTTGGGCCTTGAGTGAGCCTATATTTACTAGATGAAAACCCATAAAAGAGAAACTGGTCCTTTCTTGAGTTGAGAGGGAAGATTCTCTTTGCTTGATTAAGTAAGCAGCCAAGTTGGAGAAGCTGGTGGCAGGTATCTGAGGTTACCTCTAAATGATGACCAGCAAAAACCTGAGTCCTTACTTATAACACCACAAAGAAATGAGTTCTTGCTAACAACCTAGATGAGCTTGAAAATGGATCCTTAGTCAAGCTCCGGAAGAGACACAGTTGGCCCGACACCTCAATTGCAGCCATGGAATATACCTCTTTTTTTTTGATAGGTTTTTGCTATAGGGCGTGTGCATGCGCTCGCCAGAAAGATAGAGAGACAGAAAGCAGGAAATCACCCCCCGGGGGGATGGCCACTCCACAATCCCTTCTCCTCCATTCTCCTCTCAGGATCTTGGGCACGCATGCACATGTGCCTGGCGTGAATTTAAGCTGCTGGGTCCGGGACTCAAACCATGGTCAACTACATGGGAGTCCAGCGATATAGCCATTACATTAACTGCTGGTGCCGGCCATGGAAGACCTTTTATGAGGACCTGGTGACGCTGTGCTCAGGTGGTTGCTGACCCATGGAAACCATGAGATGATAAGTGTGTGTGTGTGTGTGTGTGTGTGTGTAATTTGCCAGAGGCGGTGTGTGCTTGCCAGAGAGAGAGAGAGAGAGAGAGAGAGAGAGAGAGAGAAGAGAGAGAGAAAGCATCTCCCAATGGGAGATGATCATGCTGCAATTCCTTCTCTTCCATGTCTCCATCCTTGTAGGATTTTGGGATCACAGGCACACATGTGGTTATGTACCCACCAGAGAGACCAGAGAGAGACAGAGACAGTTAGAGGAAAAGTAAAAAATCACCCTCCAGGGTGGATGGCCACACCACAATTCCTTCTCTATTCTCCTCCTGGGATTTTGGGCACTCACGGATATATGCTCAGCATGATTTTCAATAGCCACAAGGTTCAGGACTCGAATTGTGGATGGCCACGTGGAAATCCAGTGCCTTAACCGCCATGTCACCTGCTGACCCCAAAGCTGGCATAATTTTTTAAAAATTTTATTTAACTTTATTTACTTTATTCATTTATCTTCATTTGACCAGAGAGGGACAGAGCAAGAGAGAGAAAGTGAGAAAGCAAGCCGCCACATCCGGGACTCAAACCTCGGTCGACCATGTGGGAGTCCAGTACCCTTAACCACCATGCCACCTGCTGGCCCAAAGCTGGCATAATTTTCAAGTTGCCAAGTCCAGGACTCAAACCAGGTATGGGGGTATGGGTCCTGGCTCCTCAACCACTATGCCACTGAGTGACCCCCAACTTTTTTGTGTGTGTGTGCTTTTAAAGAGAATTTTGCCTTAGAGCGTATACACTTACAAGAGAAAGAGAGAGCGAGAGAGACAGAGAGAGTGAGGGGGGGAGAGAAACAGTGATAGGGAGAGTAAGAAATCACCCTCTAGGGGGCGTAACCACTTCATAATCCCTTCTTCTCCATTCTCCTCCTGGGATCTTGGGCATGTACATGTGCCCAGCGTGATTCCCAAGCCACCTGGTCTGGGGAGCAAACTGTGGTCAGCCACGTGGGAGTCCAGTGACGTCTGCTGGCCCCCCAACTTGTTTTAAGCTGCTAAATTTGTGGTCATTTGTTATGCAGTAATTATGAACTAATAGAGGGTACTCTCAAGAATTCCTGGATATGGAGGAAAAGAGAGACCCTTTCTATGACTACTCTGCCTCCAAGGTTTTGTGATCAGAGACAGGAATGATTAACCCACTATTGAAAGAAATAGGGGATGGAGCTGGAGGGGGCTGGTTTGGCATGGGAGTCATTGGCTCCAGACAAATAAACATGGAATCTATCTTCCACGAGAAACAAGAAGACTCACTTTGTGCTCAGCATTGCCTGCATAACCTGTTGCAAGGAGAATATTTTAGCCCTATGGAGATATCCTCAATTGCACATCAGCTAGATGAAGAAGAGAGGATGAGAATGGCAGAAGGAGGAGTCACTAGTGAAGACTATTGCATATTTTTACAGCAGCCTTCTGAGAACACGGATGCCAGCAATTTTCTCTCTATTCAGGTTATAAGCAATGCTTGAAAGTTTGGGGTTTAGAACTAATCCTATTCAACAGTCCAGAGTATCAGAGGCTCAGGATCGATCCCATAAATGAAAGATCATTTATATGCAATTATAAAGAACACTGGCTTACAGCTAGGAAAAAAGTGATTTAACTTGAATTCTCTCTTGGTGGGTCTAGAATTAATATCAGATACATACCTTGCACTTTTCTTGGCTCAGTTGCAACAGGAACGTTATTCTATATTTGTCATCAAGGGTGATCTGCTGGATTGTGAAGCTGACCAACTCCTACAGATGATCAGGGTCCAACAAACGCATCAACCAAAACTTACTAGATAAGAATTAGCACAACTAAAAGATCAGAGAGTCCATAAAATAGACCTAGAATGAATCTTAGAAGCAAATCATGGGTCAGGAATGTTAGACGAAGATGAGGAGGATTTGCAGAGGGCCCTGGCACTAAGTCACCAAGAAATTGACATGGAGGATGAAGAAGCAAATCTCCACAGGGCTATTCAGCTCAGTATGCAAAGTAGTTCCAGAAATATATCTCAAGGTAGTCCACAGACATCAAGCACAAATCTTACTTCAGAAGAGTTGCGGCAGAGAAGCCTACTTTGAAAAGCAGCAGCAGCCAGATCCACCAGGACAGGTCTCCCGTCCATGTGGAAGGAGCACTTGGAAACGATCCAGGTGATGATGCTATGAGTAAAGAAGACATGCTTCAGGTAGCTGTCATCTTGTCTTTGGAAACTGTTAGAAAAAATTTGAAACTGAAGGAAAGAAATAATACCTTAAAAAAATCATTTAGATATTCACACTTTCCAAGATTATCCTGTGTGATTGCAGCATAAGGTCCATTTTGATAATGTTGTCAAAGAGAACAATGTTCAACAGGGGAAATAAGACTTTTAGGTGGTTTGCACACAAAATGGTGGAAAAATGCATCTGTAGGATAAATAATGATCTTCCAAATACTAGCAAAGAGACACTCAGTAATGAAAGAAATTTAAAACAAAAAAACATTTTTTGAAAAAGAAAGAAATAGGGAAATCAGGAGCAGAAACCGATCTGAGCAAAGAAGAGATGATGAAGAACAGTTTTAAAGTGTGGAATTTGAAGAAAATAAATTTGCATGTAGATATCCAGAATATGGGAGTGGAGTTTGGGTGAAAACTCAAGGCTGATGGAAAATTTAGCCAGTATTAGAATGAAAGTGAAAACTGAAATTCTGAAAATAAGTTCTCCAAAGGAGGGAGGGAGCTCAGAGAGGAGCAGAAGGATGTGGCTTAGCCTTGGGGAAAAACCACTGAGGAAACTGGGAGAAGGACGACAGAGCCAAACCAAGGGAGCCTGGGAAGCTGTACTGTCAAAGAAAGGACTGTGGTGGATGGTTCTGCTGTGCTGCATAGTCCTTTTCCCTCCAAGTGTAGTTATCTTGCAACCTCTAGGAGGAAGTCTCCATTTACAAATAAGAGAACTGAAGCTGGGTTTGAACTTGGATATCACGGCATTGCCTGGGATCTTTCCGCTACACATTTAATTCACTCTTACTATCCAAAAGAAAATAAAATGAGTAAGTAAAGGGCCAGGAAAGGGTCGAACAGTCTCCCCAGAGTGCCCAGTACGGATTGAAGGCCACCCGTACTCCGCGGTTCCCCTTGCAGCCAGCAGGGGTCGCCAGAGCGTAAACTCGCGAGCCGAGGTCTGCGCAGGCGCAAACGCAAGCGCAGGCGCACTGGTCCTCACTCGCTCTGACTCGCCAGAGCTTCGGCGGGGGCGGTGACACGCAGTGCGCGCGGTCGGGGGCGGAGAGGCGGTGGAAGAGGCGGGGGCGGCGGAGTAGGAGACCGCGGCGGGCTCCGGGTTGAAGAAGCGTTGCGCAGTGCCGAGCCCGCCGCACGCCGCGGAGCCATGGAGATAGGCACCGAGATCAGTCGCAAGATCCGGGTGAGGCCCGCGTTGGCCGGCGCCGAGCGGGGACGGGGAAGCTGGGCCTCGGCCTGCCGGCTGGCGGTTGCCAGGAGTAACGAGGGCGGTGGGCCCGGCTTGGACTTCGCGGCCTGGCCGCCGCTGTGTCTTCGAGACCGGCTACGGGGGGTATAGCGGGGTCCCCCCCTCGT